>NC_057807.1:410846174-410993340 GCF_018294505.1 Triticum aestivum
GGGGGGGGGAAGAAGCTAGGTCTGTGAGAAAGATGGAGACATGTAATATACATGAGATGCATGTGCATCCGGATTTTGTACACATGGAAGGAGAAGAGACAACGGGTTTGATGAGAGAACTGAAAAACATGGATGAGAGGGGAAGGATCTCATGTGTTGAGGGATTGATAATTTTGTGCGGGAGAGAGGGGGGAGGAGTCAGTCAGCCGTCCTCACATCATCCTACTTCCAAATGGCCCCGCATTCTCTAGTGCAGTGTGGTCGCTGTCTTCGATCTCCTTGATGCCCTCTTTAAAGATTGAGGTGGTGTGCATGCTGGGGTGCAGAGAAGCACAAGCGAGAGTGGTCGCCATATAACCTTGGATGGGGATGAATTGTGTGCTTGGGGGAGGGCGCGTGTGTGTGTGCCAGATATTGAGAGAAATCAAACCTATGAATAGAATGTGTATGTATGTGACAGAAAGCTACATGCTAAATAGGGTTTTCACTAAGAGATTGTGCGTGCGAGATAGAGAGCGATGTGCGGGCCTTGAGGTGGGCAGGGGCCGGGTGAGGGTGTCAAAATGTGTGCGTTGATGCATGTGTTACATGTGATAGTGCGAGGGACGGACGAACCGAGAAAGAGAGATGGTTGTTGTGTTACATATGCTCCTCTCTCTCTCTCTCTCTCTCGCACACACACAAGTACAAATACAAGACTATTCTCTCATGTATACACAACGTATCGGCATCTCTCTATGTTTCACTCATGCATGATCATTTGCACATTGACACCTCTCTATCACACGCACACCGTCTCCACATTACCCTTCCGCCACAATACCCATATGGACACATACACACATTCTATTTCAGTCACACAAATAGAATCAGTATTAAAAAAACTAGGATGCACCTAAAACGTCCAAATCCAAATAAGCTCGAACATAAGCTAAATTCAAATATTTGGAAATATTGTAGCGTCAAGAACTTTTCTAGGAAAAAAAAGTAGAGTAATATTCGGGGATTGTTTTCACACACACAAAAAGGTTCGGTGGATGTCCTTCGAGCGTGACATGGTGACGCACTGTTTGATAGACCGCGCGTCCGCGATGCACGTGTTTGCACAGGATTCTGTATCGATGCTGTGCTAACTCATATAGTAGTATAAGCGCTGCCTCAGTCTAATGTTTTTTAGCTGGGCCTCAGTCTAATGTTTACGTGTACTAGTACGGTGTTCTTTTAAGTTTGACCAACCCTATATAAAACTAAACTAAGCTCCCATACACGCACTCATCAATATGTCGCTGCCGCCATTGCACATGCCGGCGCCCGCCTGCTCCGGCCGACCATTCTCGCCCATCACCGTCATGTCCTCGACATCCCTGTGCCATGAAGCCGAAGGCTCGCCCACTCACATCATCTGTAGTCCCTCCTCGCGATGTCGTCGCGCTGCCAAGCACGCGACCAGCTGGTGGAGCCGCGTCTATGGCCGCAGCATACGGAGAGGAGGATGAGCGCATCCTTTAGCATGCCGGCGAGGAGGAGCTAGTGTGTCATTGTCATCTCCTTCCGCGCGGAGGAGGCGCGCATGGTGGCTGTCGCGGCGGAAGCCGGTCATGCCCGCGCTGAGCCTGCAAACCGGCTGCGGACATGGAATCTACCCTCGAGACCTTGAATGCCACGTTGATCCTGGAATCTACGGAACAAGTTGGGGCAGTCGACTCTTGTGAGCCGTTGGATGCAACATGGACGGTTAGAAGGGCTTCTTCAACCTCCGAAATTACCGCACTGTTCATCTTCTCTCTCAGGCATCGAGCCGCCAGCCCGCCACAGGCCTAACCGCCTGTTGCCGCCGCCCCACCCTCCCCTGAACCGCCTACCACCGCCATGCTCCCCCACTCCCGCCATCTGTTTAACCCCGGGCACAATCCATTTTTTTGGCGAACTGCATTCCACACCCAACACTGATAAGATAGATCATGGGCACCCTGCCACCCTAATATAGATACTGGGGTAGCTTCTTTGTCGTCTTCTTCCTTCGCTCCGTCGAACTTCTTTCACAAATCGGGTGGCCCAAATTATACTACTAGTACGTATTAAGTATAGTAGGAACACGAAGATACGAGCAGTAGTACCAACTACAAGAAGAACTGTAGTAAGACATACTAGTACTACTGTAAGTACTAAAGAGTTCAAATAACGAGAAAGAACATAAACATAGTTCTGCTGGGGGCTCAACACAACACACCCCTGAAATAAAACTAAGCAACTAGTTTGCTTGACACTGCAGTAGAACTGGCATGAGCAACGACACTGTCACCTTACTCGGAGTCCGAGTCCACGTCCTCGACTTCGTCCTCGTCCCTCTTCCTCTTCCTCTTCACCAACACTTCTTTGCTTGAAGTGGACACTGGGATCTGCTTCTTTATCCAACCCTTGTAGATATTTAAACAAAGGTAGGCATATCCATTGTTGTGTACAGGATGTGATCTTCATATATTGTCTTCGACTCCCATGCGTGATGAAACTCCGGGTGAGGTTTCTTCAGTTGAGCGTACGAAGGATCAATCGTGGTTACTGCCAGGGTCAACATTGAAGCTGAGAGGATGACACCAGGCTTGCCTTCTGGAGATCGAAGGGCTGGCCTACAACGAGCCCTATCCGATGTAGGACTCTCCTGACGTTTGAAAAGTCTATAGTAACGAATTTCACTCTTTTGTCCTTGAGGAAGAACTCAAATTCCTGACACCTAATGTCGGCCTGGCATATGTGGTAGACCAAGCACACGTTATGTACGCAAACCTGGATCGTGCCGGGCTTCTTCTTCTCTGCCTCCTTTAAAAGCTTCTCTCTTTCTAGGACTGTGGTGTACTCAACATCTAGCCCAGCGACCCACTCATCCTTTGAACTTTTGAACATGCTTAGGAAGCGAGCAAGGCATGCTTCCACCGTTGTGGATCTACGGGTGTAGATGATGATGAACTCATCATCAGTGATGGTTCTAACCTGATATTCAGCAGCGATCATGGAGATTTGGGAGGCCATGGATTTTGGAGGCGTGTTAGAAGAAGATGAACTGGTGTAATGTGAAAGGACAGGATGACTGGGAGCGAACTATAGTAAGGTAGAAGACGGGGACGACTAGGGTGTGGGAACAACGTGGGGTGGTGGCTTGCCCGATGGATAAACGGTTGCATGCCCCCAAAGAGTTCTCGAGTACTACTCGGGACCCGCTAGATGTCATGTCTACTAGACGCACATCGTAGGCCTCACGGTATAGCTTCTAAATATTTGCATGCCATGTTGGCGCATGCATGTAACTTCACTTAATTCCATCAACCATCGCACCTCCCACGACCTTCGCCTCCCTCGCGCGGTCGCGCCCTTTGATACTTCGGACGGCTATAAATGAGTAATTGTTTTTTGCCTACTCCGCATGCATGATACTCCCTCTGGTCCTTTTTACTCCGCGAAGAATTGTGTCAACTCAAAGTTTGCAAAGTATTGACCAAATTTATACTAAAAATATCAATATCTACAATACTAAATATATATTTTATGAAACAAAATTTCATAATGAGTATAAAAATATTGATTTGACATTGTGAATGTTGATACATTGTTCTATAAGTTTGGTCAAAGTAGAGGTACATTGACTTCAGACAAAACTTATATGCACAATTGAGACTAGTTCCTCCGTCCAGGTGCGTGCCATGTCCTATCTTACATAGGTGTGTCATTGCTCGCTATAAATACTATGGCTCCCACGACATTTGGAAGAACACTCACGTTCATCGCTATCTCCTCCCCCTCCCTCTCACGTCGACCACCATGGCCTCGCCCCTCCCAAGCCCTAGGATCCCCTCGCTGCACCATGTGGAGGGTCACGCGTCGCTGTTCCATTCCTCGCCGCCACTAGTCAAGGAGGACGCGTCGGTGTTCCGCTCCTCGGCGTGACGTGGCGAGGTGGATGCGTCGGCAATCCCAATCTCGCTAGCACACGCGTCGAAGGACGCATCAGCTCCCCGCTACAAGGAGAACGTTGCACCGCCTGCCGAGCCCCCCAGACTTGAGGAGCTTTGGAAAGAAATGGAGGTCGCCTTGTGGAGGCTTTGCCTCCAGCAGAGCGCACCAAAATAGAGGCGAAGAAGAAGCACGAGAAAGAGAAGCGCGCCGCGAGGCATGCTGCCTGGCAGGCCTATGTCGCTTGCGAGAGAGATAGGTAATTGGCCCTCTGGCAGAAGGCTTGTGCGAGGGCCGTGAGCGTGGCGGAAGACACCCGTGCCAAAGCCCTGAATACAGTCGGGCCCAAGCGCCTCATCTACGCTTGGCGGTACGTGGACTGAGTGCATGCTTCCAGCGAGGAGGAGTACCTGTTGGCGCCGGATCACCACACCGGTAAGATCGCGCTCACCCGCCGGCAAATCACCAATCAGCACCTCGCGAGTTGCAAGGCTGGGGAAGAGGCATTGTGTCGGCGCGCTGGGATACTGCTGCGCACCAGGGCATTCATGGCGCGCCGCAAGCGCTTCTGCGAGCGTCGTGCCTTTTATTAGGAATAATTTAGTTTAATAAGGCGATCTCATTAGTTTTGGGACGCAAATGATAATTCTCGAACTTTCGGGAATTATTAGCGTCCTTAATTAAGTATGTAAAAGGAAAAGTTTGGAAACCTTGTGTATCCATACGCATTTTGTAAGTACGTGCATATAGCACAAACATAACTATATATCGCCCTACACGTCTCTCTCTCTCTATGCTTGCGGATTGTGCTACTACTATTACTTATGTACGTTCAAATGCATGTTTTAACATTACGATGCGGTTTTTGTAAAAGTTGAAAAACAACACTAGTCAAGCTTGTGAAACGATTCAATGCAAAAGAAATGCAAAAATGCTCGTTTGATTGTTTACTTTTTGCTTCCTTCTTTGTGGTTATTTCTCTATCGTACTTTGTACGGAGTATCTCACTCGTCGGGAAGGCATGCAAATTCCCAAACCACTTCGTACACCCTGTATCATTTTTTGTTGTGCTATGCAATTGGAATTCCAACTTGAGTAGAGTAGTACTACTAGGAGTACTAGGCGCTAGTTCTTTTAGGCTTCTAGATTAGTAATCCCATAACTTCTACCCCCGTCATGGTTTATTGGTCCCCATTGTAATATGTGTTAAATTTGACCATAAACTAGCAAGATGCCCGTGCGTTGCACGGAACATCAAGATGCATTTGTATGAGTAGTTTATCTTGTGAGAGAAAAGGGTGAACGAGGGAAGGCCTAATTTGCAAATGTGGAGAGGGTGTGGGTATCTTTTTGCAAAATTGCTATAGTTTCCTTCCTATCCGTCAAATATAAATCAGACCACCTATATTGCAGGATGGTAGGCAAACCATCATCACCAATTGCTATAGTTTTTATATCAGTTAAATCTTTGGTCAAAATTTAGCACAAATTACAAGGTGACTAATAAACTAGGACGGGGGTAGTAGTTTAGAAGCCCAAATGAATGAGTGAGGCGCCTTATGTTACTCTCCACTGTGACTAGTCTTATGGGAAAAGCTGGGGAGGAGACGACTTATTTTTTAAGCCGCCAAAAGAATTGGCCCTAGGAGTAGTAGCTAGGGATACTATGAGTAGTATCTAGGGATCGAGTGTGTGAGATGAACCGGACAAAGTAAATGCAGAGAGATGAAATGCAAAAAAGACAGAGGGATATGATGGTTGCTTGTCCGTTTATTTTACCAGGCCACTTTTTACTGGGAGTGGTAGGATTTTGTGATATGACGGCTTTACTACCGCTCCATGAGCGGGGTGAGACTCCCGTGCAGCGCCTCCCTCTACACTAGTACTACCTCGGTTGTGGTTTATTAGCCCCCCACGTAATTTGACTGAAGATTTAACTGACAAAATGTTAGTGCATGTCAACAAAACTATATCGTTGGATTCGTATTTGAACATAACTTTCAACGATATAATTTTTGGTGACATGCATGAGCATTTATCATACTATATATTGTGTTAGTTTAATTTATGGTCATACTATATATAGTATGGTGCCCGTGCGTTGCATGGAATAGTGAAATGCATTGGTTGGGGAGTTTGTTATTTTGACAAAGTATGTGGGGGTCATCTCGTTTGTAACAAGTATCAATAGGTTTCTTTAGATATTATTTCTTCTCTAGAGCTCACAAGCATCCGAGTGAAATAGATTAAAAGGTATCTTTTGCAAACAAAAGTGTTAAACCGTTCAACCTGCATCCAAAACTTGTGAAGAAATAACACTTATTGTGCTTTGCAAGAAATGATCTTTAAGTATTAGTTTTTGAGTATCCATTTTGTTTCTTTTTTCTAGACCAATATGAATGTACTCCCCCCGTCTAGGTGAATAAGTCATCTTAAGTTGTGCACCGTGACCAAGGAAGGGAAAACGAGAGAACTTAATGTTTATTTTCTAATTAATAGCATTGCATGCAATGAACTAACCACTGCATGTCGTGTTTGGTAGTCTCGAGTCATTGAAAACATGCACGCCCCACATCTCTTATTGGTTGATATGTCAAGAAACAAGAAACAAAGTCGGAGTTAATGCACCGTGCCTAAGTATTTTGGAATTATTTGGTTTTCGTAAGGTGACTTGGAAGGGGGCAGAGGAGATGTAGGAAATGGTTCATCGTAAGTCTTTCACCATTACTGTAGTAAAAATTCTTGATTAATCTCATAAATGGCAAGCGAGAACTCTAATGGAGCAAAAGCATACATGGAAGATTCTAGACTAAACCATAAATGGATACACTTTTATTCAACCGTGATACTCTAATAGAGCAATATCTTGCATGGATGGTTCTATATATAAATAAGAAGTCTCCACATGCTTAGACAGAAAGATTACATTGAGCGAAGACTAATGATGAATAGCTGACTTGGTAATGCATACGACCAGGTGAACCACCTTGGAGTCCCCGTGCATCATCTTGGGGTGAAAATCATACCAGGCGTCTTCCATGTACACATTGCCGGGAACGGAGCAGCTCGGCACAGTCCCAATAAGCGTGATGGAGGCGACGTGGGCGCCCTCATACTTTGGAGCGGCAGTAACAGTGAGCACGCACCTGTACACCGGTCTTGTGTCAGCGTTAGCGGCGCTGCCCCTGACGCACACTATAGAGACGGGGCGGCGGCCTACGCGGGCCTTCACGGTGCCCATGGCCAAGAGGAAGACGCTGCCGTCCTCCTCCATGACTAGCAGGCGGCGGTGATCTTCCAGCAACTCCGGCACGGCAAATGGGTAGCGCATCTCGTACTTGATGTTCACCTCCACGGGTCAATAGTGATCGACAGACGGTGTCTTGAGGTGATGCACAAGGCTCACCAGCGATCCCTCAAATGGCGGCGTGCACTCATAGCAGTAGCAGGGCGCGTGCTCGCATCTGGAACTATGCTCCACCAGCGAGTGATGGTCGATGTACCTCTCACAGCCAAAAATCTTGTAGACGCAGGGCACCTTGCAGGCATTGACCAGGCTGTCTATGAATGGTAGTGGCTTTAGGGGACGTTGCGATCGCCGAATGGAGCGCAAGAGGGAGTGGTTGTAGGGGACGTCGTGTCCGCCGAATGGAGCGTAGGAGTAGCACACGAAGAAGTAGATGGTGTCGTTACTAGTACTCCCTAGTACTTCCCCAGTTCCTAGTCCTTCCTAGTCCTCCCTAGATAAAAAGATAGAGTTGGTATGATGGTGTGCTTGCCATCTTGCAATATTGGTTGTCTGATCTATATCTGACGGATAGGAAGGAAACTATGGCAATTTTGCAAAGATACCCACACCCCTCGCCACATTTGCAAATAAGGCCTTGCCTTGTTCATCATTATCTCCCACAACCTCATTGCTGAGAAATTAAAAAAGGAAGTCTTTCAAACAATCTGGCATGGTGGCTGCTGCCGGCGCCGTCCCTAGATAAAAAGTCCATGCCTCCACCCAGTCCGACCACGAGTCACCACCACGCCCCACTCCTCCTAACCTTATCTCTCATTTTTCTCGAGATATCATTTTTTTGATGAAATTCTCGAGATATCATAAGTTTTTACACATTGGTTTACTTTTGCATGGGTCAATCATAACATGTGTTTTGTATAAAATGCATCTTGATGTTCCGTCCAATGCACGGGCATCTTGCTAGTTTGCATATAATTGCAAACACCACATAGACACGTTCTTTGACCATTTTACAACTATGTTAGTACTGTAACTGCGTCATGGGCGTTAGTGGTCAGCCGGTGCAAGTTATAGTACCGGGTGTTTTAACCTTTTTTTAGTAGTGATGTCTGGCGATTGTTCGCTACGAGTCCAATCCTAGCGAATCCCACATAACCATTAGATTTCCATCCGACGGTGGCCTATTTTCCAGTGATAGTATTTAACAAAACTGCCACCCTTACACACGTACTTTAACTGCGTCACGGGCGTTTGCAACTGCCATGTCTCCTAGCGAACATTTGCTGCGGATTGGAGTTAGCACCGATGGTGGTTCGTAGTCATTCCACGCTCGGGCATTGAAATTTGTAACTATTTTACAATATACTACTCCTCTGGTGCTAGTAGTAGAGAAGAGTCCTACTCCACTATATGCACAAAAGCTAGGGCATAGTAGTAGGTACTGTGATCACTCAAGCAAGTTGTGTTGCATCGATATGACCCTACGCCGCTGGGATGCCTCTCGTAAGTCAAGCGGCATGTTGTTGCTACATTGTCATCATCACCTGTCCACTTCCCGCAGCACATATTCGCTTCTCCATCCTCGTCCGCACATAATCGTCCAATCTTCCATCCCTGCTAGCCACCTCCCCCATCTTCCGAAACCCAAGCACAAACAATGGCAGAACCGAGCAGCGTTCACCGAAAGAGTGACTGGAATTCGCTTCCCACAGATGTAATAAAGCTCATTGTTTCGCGTGTGGACAATCTCAGTACCATGCCGCTCGCCTTGTGCTCTTCGGGGTTGTACCATGTACTCAAAGCCATTAGGCCGGAGCTTTTTAAGCCAACTCCTTGCTTGTTGATGCTTCTTGATCTTCAGAAACGGCATGTCACGCAACAGAATGATTGTAGGGTAGCAAGCATCAACCCCCTTGACTGCGATCCGATCGACGTCACCCTCAACTACATTAACAGTATGTACTAGGTCGGCATGAACACATCTTAGATGGTGCTCGTTGACGGTCGTGGTAGCTGGATGCTCGTGGAGGTCTACTCCCGAGAATTGACCCCCCTTCCTTTGATTAACAGTGCACTGCTTTGGCACCGCGGCCCAGAATACTCGGAATCTTATAGTACCCAACATGATACCAAGTTTGATTTGCTCAAGGTTGTAATCTGCCAAGTGCCCACAAGATCTGTGAATTAAAAAGACTTCAGGCTAATTGTGTTCTTCAATCGTGGTCTGGCCTATCTGACAGGTCACTGCGGTAAGTGGATAAATCTGCACGTCCATCGCAGGATCATACATCCTCCATGGTCCTCTGATGCCATTGAACACAAGGGCTTCATTTATGTCGTGGACTCCTTCTATAGCTGGACCTATTGCTGGCCTACTCCAGTCATCGCTAGAAACGGATGTTACAACAGTATGTTACTTTCCTATGATATCATGATGGCTTGCTTATATTACTGTCAACATTTACTGAAAAAATATTCTTGCTCAGAACATGTTGTTCTTAAGATTGACTATAGTACGAGCCCTTTTTTATTTTACTCCAACTTGATATGATGTTGTAGGCTGCCAAGTGTCCCTACCCTTCCTTATCCCAGAACCTTTCAAAGAAAAGCGGCATGGCAGTTGCAGGTGTTTCCTGGCTTGATTAAACGATGGTGAACGATTCATAATTGTTTGCATGTACCAGACGTGTTGTTTCGCGGAATACAATCATAGTCACTACAAGGTCTTTGAGCAGGATCCCAGCTTCTCCGGGCCTTCGGGAATTTTTGACCAGAGGCTGGTAAGTAACCTTGGTAGATGCTCTCTGTTTCTTGGACCGAGTTATCCAATTAACCAGGAGATAACCGATAGCAAGGATCATGATGGCAGCGCGGTTTCGTTCATCAGGCAAAACTGTATGTACACAACATACCATGCGTCTCTCCATGCACCATACCCTGATATGCGCCGCCACGCTCTGCAGTCCAAAGTAGGAGAGATATTCGCAAGTATCAAACTTTGACCTGCTGGCAGGAGTTTCCCCATCACGCACCCATCTGGTTCAAGCCGTTAGCCAATCTCCACAGCTTAATAAATAGTAACGTCTAACTGAGCCAGATAGTTAGATGCGTACACTTGGTGTAGTAGGATATTTATTTAGTTTGACACATACACTTTTGGTAGCCCTTTTGTAATGATGGCTGATATTTGGTTTGGAAGAGAGAGTTGCATCTTTACTCTTCGGGCCTGCTTACTGCTTCTGTTGCACCACCAGCGCTGGTTGCTGCTGCTTCTGTTGCACCCCCAGCCATGGTTTTTTGTTGTTGTTGTTTTCAACGTACAATCAGTAGTATATTTCGTCTATTGGTTGAATAAATGTGTTGTTAGAACGACAAACACAATGTTTTGGATGTCGTTGCACGGTCCGATCCTTTAGTGCCCCTACTGTACGTAGCACATACTATTTTTTGTACCGAACACATTTTCCACTTGTAGATAACATGCAGCCCACCAATGAAGGCCCAATAGAGGAGCCCATAATTAACTAGAAGGGAGGGTATGACATGAATCCGGCCCAGGTACATGCTCATGGTCTCCTAAACATAAATAAGTAAATAAATAAATAAAGCCAAATGCTCATGCACCAGTTCTTTAAATTCACGATTTGAAAAGTCAAATTTTAATACGAGGATATTATTTCCTATGAGAGTGTCATTACATTCAGTCGATACTATCCTTAGGCGAAGATAGCCACCAATCTTTTTTCTCCCATCATTTTCTTCCTGCAACCAGCAGACCCATGCAAATCATAGTCAACATCGTAAATAGTTCCGGTCCATTATTATTTTTCGATATGAATGCCCAACCCAGCCTAAAACATTGGTGACACCACTTTATCCTTCGCCTTGGTGCGCTCCCGAACATAGTGAATCGGGACATAGTGAATCAAGAGAGGACTGTAGTTGTGAGTATGACAGTACGGACCCACCAGGTCCACTCCCGAACACAAGCAAGCGCCTCTTTTACTACTCAAATGCACCCCCCTTTTTTTTACTCTAATCCACCCTACTGATATCTGGGAAACACATCATTGTCAACTTATAGTCAATTAATGACTAAACTGCACAATTTTTTTGAGGATTTGTTCAGAGGAGCAGGCTATAAACTGGGTTGTGCAGTCTCTGTGGCCCGTCTAACAATATGACCAGCCCAGCAGGTTTTTCTTTAGGAAAATAGGTAGCCCACTATTTCTTCTTGAAGAATACCCAAGCTAGACCTATTTGTTTCCTCCACTGACTGGGCTGCAAATCTTTCAAGACATGGAGGGATGCATTCTGGCCTGGCCAAAGAGTATGGGTAGTATATCTTAAAAATAATATGAACGGGGTTGCAAATTCCAAAAAAAATTATAGCAAATGGGCAATTAGTTCCTTTTTTGTTTTTGTTCTTCACTGATATTTTATATTTCATTGGATTTTAACATGGCATAGTAATACTTTATTTTTAATTTTTTTAGTATGACTACTAATTTTCGGCTTAAGAATATTTTGTTCCCCAACAAAAATATGCGAATTTTTAAATTTCGCACATTTTTTAGTTCAAATTTTTTAACCCTGGAACTGACCAAAAAATGGACAACAATTCTAAAAATGGAAAATGGGGTGCAATAAATTCCATATGAATTAGCAAATGGGCAGTAAATTATTAAAATAATAGCAAATGGGCTGTACATGCCACAAATTTCGAGGCTGACTTGTTTATGCAAGGTTTTGTCAGTCGACACACGATTCTAGCAGCAGCGTCTGTTGGATGTCCATCCAACGGCCGACATGCTTCTTCAATCTCTGATATTCCTGCTCCAGCCGCCTAAACCAACGCCAGCAGGACTACTTGCTCCCTCCTCTTATGGCCGGCTGTAATGCCGCATATGCTTCACCGTCCCACCATACTCCCTCCACTGGCCTGGCCATCCCTCTACCCACCCGCACCTCATGTTATTCTCCGATGATGACAGCCTCATGCCGCAGCCGAACCAGTCAACCGTCATACTCTCCTCAGCGTGGGTATGCATTGCTGTGTCTTCGTCGGCTCCGGGTTGTACCATTCCTAGGCCTCATCGTCGCCATCGTGTTGGAGCTCTAGGTGCGGCGTGCTCAACATTCAACAAACGACAACAATTTGAGTAGGGATGTATGTGGAGAGGGTGACAATAGGGACCCCCATGGTCCATGGCCGCACGCAAGCAACAGCCTCCTTATTACGCAAAAAAATGATTCCTCCCACTGACATCTTGGGTGCACCGGTTCGGAGGCTGAAATATGGGCCTAGTAAGTTGACGCGTACGCAGGGCTTTGTCAACTTAGTCAACAAACAATTCTAGCAGCAGGACCATTGGATTTTAATCAAACGGTCCTGCTGCTTTTTCAATTGATGCTCTTGTTGCACCAGCCACCCAAACCAGCTCCAGCGAGACCGCATGTCCTGCCTCCAATGGCCGGATGTGCTGTTGCGCAGGCCTCACCGCCCCACTCTACTCCCACTGCTGGCCGGACCATCCCTCTACTGTCTACTACCCACAACCCGTGTTATTCTGCGGCGACGGCAGCCTCACACCGCAGCCGAACCAGTCAACACTCGTACTCCTCTCCGCGTGGGCATCCACTGTCGCGTCTTCCCCGGCTCCGTGTCGTCCCCTTCGTGGCCTCGCCGTCGTCCACCGCCTTGGTGCTCTTGGCTCGGCGTGGTCAACATGGTCAAGGAACAACTTCCATTAGAAGAGGATTGTACGTGTAGAGGCTGATAGCTGGGTCCATGGCCACAGCAAGGAAGTGCGACCTTATTACGCTTAAAAGAATTATTCCTCCACCTGACAGCGGGGACCCACCGGAAGGGACTCCATATTTTGCGAAAAAATGTTTCCCCCTGACAGCTAGGACCTACCACCAACATCTTCACACATAAGGAAGTGCGTCCATATTACGGGCAAATAAAATGATTCTCCCCCCTGACCGCTGGGACCCACCATCAATAACTTCGCATGCAAGGAAGTGCCTCCTTATCCCCCCTGACAGTCAGGACCCACCTGGTCGAAGCGTACGTAGCGTTGTTATTGTGGTCATGAACGTGTATGTACATACTGGTTGATTGGTCTCTCTGGAACGATGAACCGTGGCGGAGCAAGCAATGGCACATGTAGTAGTAGAGCCCCCGAGATAGCAGTTCAGCTAGTCCAGTCAAAACTATGTACACGTACGTACAACCAGATGCCAAAAAATACGGCCATGTACGTACATACGAGCGGGGTCTCGAACGCCTACTCGCGCATTTGTATGACCAGGGCTCGTGTACATCGAGAGGCAACAGACGACAGCAACGGCGTCATGTTCATCGAAAGCCAACCGGCTGGGTCGGAATGGAGAAAATGTGTCGTGTTCATGGGGAGGCAATGAAATGCGTCGTGTTCATCGTGAGGCACCAAAATACGCCGTGTTCATCGGGAGGCAACCGTCTTGGACGGAATAGCCGAAACGAGGCCTGGCGTACCATAGAACGGAGGAAACGGGCCTTTTGTTCAACCACATATGGTTGAAATGTTCCTGTTCATCAAGCAGGGTCTGGCATACCGCAAAACAGTCGAAACGGACTTCTGTTCGAGCTCCTACAGTTGAAACTGGGTCCTGTTTATCGAGAGGGGTGTGGCGTACTACAAAACGAAGGAAACAGACTTCTCTTCGACCTCCTATGGTCGAAATGGGGGTCATGTTCATCGGGAGGGGTGTGGCGTACCGCAAAACAGGACTCCACGGGCTACTGTCCATCCACCACCGAGTTCCTCCAGCCTCCACAAGCTACTGTTCATCCACTGTCGACTTCCTCTAGCCTCCACTGGCTACTATTCATCCATAGGGTCTTGTTCATCCAGCCTCCACCGAATACTGTTCATCCAGCCCTCCACGAGGTCCTGTTCATCGAGCCTCCATCATCAGCTACTATTCAACCAGCCCTTCACGTATGGGGTCCCTCCACCGGCTACTGTTCATCCACCCCCACCTCCTCAATCAGGGTCCTGTTCATCCAACGGCAACAGTCTCTACTACCGCGGGATCCTGTTCATCCAACACCCACCGGGAACTGTCCATCAAGAGGCAGCTTCGATCGGCTCAAGTTAGCAGTAGTAGCGAATGAATCACTCGGGTTCAGTTAACATCAAGGGATCGATCGGGGTTCAGTAACGTAGCTAGTGCAATCGCTCGAGTTAAGTTAGAGCCCAATGCCTTGCTCAGGTTCAGTTAGAGCGCCACGCCTTGCACACACGTGCGTACGTGTACAAGAGAAACGCGCAAACCTCCATGCATCGCTCGGCCCCGGCCACCCACCGTAACCGGGAACTCCCCAAAATTTTCCTTGCCCTCGCTTGTACCACAAATTTTTTCTATCATGGGCGGCCCAAAGAATGTCATGCAGGTGCATCGCCGGCCCGCCCAGGATGAAAAGCCCATTTTCTATCATGATTTTTTGTCACATAAGTAGGAGCCCACCACATCTATGATGATATCGGGTTTTGTCACAATTATCGTCATAGAAGTGGCATAAGCATGATAGAAAAAATGCGTTCGGCCCAAAATGTCACGGATGTGTCTTTTTTTGTAGTGCCTCCCTATTTTTGTCCCCCTCTCTCTCCATCAAGCACTCTAGCCGCACCCCCGCCACTCTCGTCCCTCGCCGCCACCACCGCTGCCATTGCTGCTCTGCAGCTCGGCCGTGCGCTTGGTCCCACCCTTGTCGCAGCCCCCGTTCCCTCGACGACCCGAACTACCCAACCACGACCACCTGATTTGCGCTCCTGGCTGTCGGATTTGGAGCGAATTCGGCCAGACTTGAGCTTGCCTGGCTGTGGGAGGCCACACCATGCCATGGACTGGCCGGACACCGGGCCGTAAAGCCCTAGCAAGGCTGCAATGCCGCATGCATGTACTGACTCCTCCTCTAGCCGCTCGGATCTACACCGTCGGCGATTTGCCATCAGATACACGAACGACCATTGATCGGGCTCGTAGCTGGCCCAAAAGTTGTCGGTGCACCGTTGCCATTCATTAAGTGCAACCACTGCCCAAAGAAGGTCTTGCGTCGCGTGTCTACAATGCCAGAACATCCCGTATGGGTGTTCCTCAAGTTCTAAACCGATGGGGTATGTGCAACTTACCTTCGATTGTGCTCTTGGATTTGACTAGTTGTGCTAACTTAAATTTTTATTGTGTAGAATGGATGCAACTTTCTGTATTGGGAAGAAGAGTACATCGATATATTGACAGAGCACAATTTAGTAGATGTTCGTGCACTTTTAGCAAGAATAGAGGCTAGAGATGAGATTTGTCCACTTGTTGCTAGAATAGAGGCTAGAGATGAGACTAGATGCGAGGATGCAACGTCTACTTCTTTAGACTCGAATAATAAAGAAGCACACAAGATCGAGTCTCCGCAGATCAACAATGAATGCACCAAGAAGACACTAATCCAACTTATGGGAGCAGTTATGGAAGTTGGTTATCTTCTAAAATGTCTTCTTGTGGTTCGTGTTTTCTTTGGTCATGCTATTCTAGTCAAAATTTGGTGACGTCCTTCCATGTATCAAAAATCAATGATGAAAAACAAAAGATATGTGCTTGAAAACAAAAGCGTATGCGGCCGAGATACGGCCGTGTGTTGGGCGCACGGCCACCGCATTCGAGAAAATGCCCGGACACGACCCCATTGCCCTACCCAAACGGATAGAATCCGGGCAAAACGAACGTCTGTTTAGGGTCGTGCGCTAGAGTTGGCCTCATGTCATCGTTCTTATTGCATTACTCCATTTCTCCATGAACTTAATACACTAGATGCATGGTGGATAGCGGTCGATGTGTGGAGTAATAGTAGTAGATGCAGGCAGGAGTCGGTCTACTAATCTTGGACGTGATGCCTATATAATGATCATTGCCTTGGATATCGTCATGATTATTTGATATTCTATCAATTGCCCAACAGTAATTGGTTTACCAACTGTGTGTTATTTCTTGAGACAAGCCACTGGTGAAATCTACGGGCCCCGTATCTATTTTCCCATCATATACTTTCAGATCTACATTGTTATTTGCCTTTTCCTTTATTTGCATCTTTTATTTTCAGATCGATATTATCAAAAACCCAAAATACCTCGCGGAATTTTATTTGCCGTTATTTTATGTGCATCTATCAAGATATCAAAATATTTTCCGTCATCTTGCCAATTTCTGGCGCCACTACCCGAGAGGGATTGACAACCCCTTTTACGCATCGGGTTGCAAGTATTTGTTCTTTGTGTGCAGGTACCGTTTACATAGCGTTACTTGGTTCTCCTACTAGATCGATACCTTGGTTTCATAACTGAGGTAAATACCTACCATAGATTTACTGCATCATCCCTTCCTCTTTGGTGAAATACCGGCGTAGTTCAAGCGACATCAAAAGAAATTTCTGGTGCCATTGCCGGGGAGGATCAAGTCAAGATCTATTAGGTTCCTAATCACAAATCGCATCTCCTTGCAATTTACATTATTTGCCATTTGCCTCTCGTTTTCATCTCCCTCACTTCAAAAAATATTTGCCTTTTTATTGGCCCTTTTTTGTTTGCATTTTTCTTGTCAGATCTCTCGTTTTCTTGTGTTACCATGTGCCTTCTACTTGCTTGCATCTTTGCTTGCTAAAAATATATTGATTTGGACCCTCATCCACTTGCTAATCTTTGCAAAAGATCCAATTATGATGAACCAATTGCTAGTGAATTGACTTCACTAGATTATCTTTATGAAGTTTTGCTTGAGATTCATGAATCTGAAAATTGTGATGAAGTGCTAAAAGATTCACTTGCTAATCTTTTCAAAAGATCCAGTTGCTAGAAATTTATGAAGTGATTCACGACAGCTCCTTGAATAAAAAGCATGATTGCAATGTCGTTACTATAAATTCTATTAATGTCATTTGTGCCAATAAGATGCAAAACTCCAGGCTTGGGGATGCTAATTTTTCCATGCCCACTAATTATTGTAATGATCATGATTGGGGTTATTCTTCTTATGATCTTGAAAATTTATTTAAGCCTCATGATGAATATGATATTGACAATAGTGTTTGCAATAATATTGAAAGTGGGTTTGGAAGAGTGTCAACTCTATGTAATAATGATCCCACTACTTTGTAGAATAATGAATCTTATGAAATTTTTGATAAAAGTGGGCTTGTAGAGGTCATGAATTTATTTGATGATAATCCCACTATTTTGGAAGAGTGTCAACTTTGCATGCATGTCGATCATGAAGAGAATATTTTATGTGATAGTAATATTGTTGAATTTGAATATGATCCCACATGTAATTATTATGAGAGAGGGAAATATTGTGGTAGAAATTTTTCATGTTACTAAATTACCAATGTTGAGATTGCTAGTGTTTTTTCTTCTTCCTTGCATATGCTAGTTTTTGCTTGCCTTGATAATTTTTTTCTTATGAAATGACTATGCATAGGAAGTATGTTAGACTAAAATATGTTTGTCACATGTTTTGTGATGCTCTCTTTGCCCTTCAATTCTTGTCTTTAAATGTGAGCATCATTAAAATTATCAATGCCTAGCTAAGGGCATAAAATGATAGCGCTTGTTGGGAGGCAACCCAATGAATAAAATTTATTTTTGCCTTTTTATTTCTGTTCTTGAGTGTTTGACAATTATTCCTCTATTTTAATTGTGTTTTTATGTTTTTAGGTTTTGTGCCAAGTAAAGCCCTTGGGATCATGTTGGGTGATAGACCATTTGATCTTGTTGAAAAACAGAAACTTTTGCACCCAGTAGCAGAATTTTAGAAAATCACAGAAATGTAATTTTGCTCTACATTTTTTATAGAAGATTAATATAAAAATTTCCCACTTTGTCCTATTTTTTAAGGATTTTTGGAGTTATGGAAGTATACGAAGTTTCTAGATTACTAGATACTGTTCTATTTTTGAAAGATTCGTTTTGGTCGCATTGTTTGCTTATTTTGATGAATCTATGGATTGTATCAGGAGGTATAAGCCATGGTAAAGTTGGAATACAGTAGATATAATGCAATATTAAAATATGAATGGGTTTGCAACAGTACTTAGAGTAGTGACTTGCTTTCGTATACTAACGGATCTCACAAAGGTTTTATTAAGTTTTGTTTGATTGAAGTTTTCAAGTTTTGGGTGAGATCATGATGGATGAAGGAATAAAGAGCCGTAAGAGATTAAGCTTGGGGATGACCCATAGAACCCCAAGATAATATTCAAGGAGAACCAAGCAACTAAACTTGGGGATGCCCCGGAAGGCATCCCCTCTTTCTTCTAACGACCATCGGTATTTTACTTGGAGCTATATTTTCATTCGTCGCATATCCTGAGTTTTTCTTGGAGCATCTTGTATTATACGAGTCTTTGCTTTTTTTGCTTTTTAGTTTGTCACAATTATCCTTGCTGGATACACCTATTTGAGAGAGCCAAAATTATGCTATGATTTGTTAGAATTGCTCTTTATGCTTCACTTAAAAAATTGAGCTATGGAATTGCTCTAGTACTTCACTTATATCTTTTTGAGCACGTTGTGCTATAATATTTTTGAAGAAATGCTATCATGCTTCACTTAGATTTATTTGAGAGTAAGTAAAATTTTAAAGAAATTCTTTCCTGCTTAACTTATATTATTTGAGAGACGAAAAAATTATGCTCATGTTCTTCACTTAGATTTGTTTGAGCTTATCAAAAGCAATTGCAACATATGAAACTACTCCCAAAGTGATAGATATTCAAGAGGGATATAATAAAAATTCCATGAAGATCATTGGACAAAATAAACTTGATTCTTTGTAATAGTTTTGAGATATGATGATAGTGATTATGCTTTAGCAAGAATATTGGTGTTAAGGTTTGTGATTCCCTATGCAAGCACAAAATTCAATAGTTATGCAATGAAATTACATCCTACTTGTGGTGCATTATTCGGTGTTAGTTATGCTTAAGGCTCGCTTATGTGATTTTTCATTTCCTGGTTGGTTGCTTCTCAAATATTTTTGCTAGGCTCCACTTGTACTAAGTAGAAATACTACTTGTGCATCCAAATTCCATAAACCCAGTTTTTCCATATGAGTCCACCATACCTACCTATATGTGGTATTTCCACGCCATTCTAAGCAAATTTGTATGTGCCATCTCTAATTTTGAAAATGAATTTCCTTTTTGTGTGCCTGTACCGCTCATGAAGCGGCAGGGGGTGGCCAATATTTTCCATGCTAGATGTGTTATTCTCAAGATGAGTGTTTATTCACTTGTCACTACACAAGAGTACAGCGATAATAAGGATGCCCAGTCCTGAAATAAAAAAGAAATTTACTTTATGTTGTCAATAATAAATACCCGTGGATATGGCTAGCCATGGTTTGTGAAAGAATGATGGAAAAAGAAATAAACTTTATTTTCTGTTTGGGAACCGCCGATGATATATCTAGCATGGAAAGTGTTGGGAATTACTCGGTCGTTTCGTTGACGGGAAAAGTATGCCTCTCAAAATATTTTATCTCTCATTTTAAGCTTTGAGCTCGGGCACCTCTATAAATCCCTACTTCCCTCTGCGAAGAGCCTATCTATTTACTTTATGCAATTTTAAGTTTTATTTGGGTCTCCATCTTCTCTTATAAAGCACCAACTAAGGGGCACTATGATCGTACTTGAGCATTGGATGTAGCTAATATGCGAGTGTGTTTCATGAAAGGATCAATGATTGAGCATGACGGGCTAGGGATATCTTTGTTTAGTGTTGATATTTTGAAAGACATGGTTGTTTGTTGATATGCTTGAGTATTGAAATTTTCATGTCAAAACTATAATATTGCTTTGAACCATATAAATTTCCAAATGTCCATGCTACAAAAGAAAAGAACATGCGATGAACATGTTAAGCTGCATTCCACATCAAAAATTCTGTTTTTTTTCATTTACCTACTTGCGGACCAGCATGAATTAAGCTTGGGTAATCTAATACGTCTCCAATGTATATACAATTTTTTTATTGTTCCATGCTGTTATATTATCATTCTTGGGTCTCTTACAATCATTTTATAGCAACTTTATATCAGTTTTTGGGACTAACCTATTGACATAGTGCCCTGTGCCAGTTGTTGTCCTTTGCTTATTTTTTAGTTCACGGAATATCAGAACCAAACGTAGTCCAAACGCAATGAAACTTTTTTGAAATTTTTCTAGACCAGAAGACACCCAGTGGGCCAAAGAAGTACCAGAGGGGAGGCCTGAGGGGAGCACAACCCACCAGAGTGCGCCCAGGTGGGTCATGCCCACCTCGGTGACCTCCCACACCGCCTCTTCGCCCTATAAATTCCCAAATATTCTAGAAACCCTAGGGGAGTCAATGAAATGCAATTCCAGCCACCGCAAGTTCTACAACCACCAGATCTAATCTAGACACCATCACGGAGGGGTTCATCATCCTCATTGGTACCTCTCCAATGATGCGTGAGTAGTCCACCATAGACCTACGGGGCCGTAGTTAGTAGCTAGATGGCTTCTTCTCTCTTTTTGATTCTCAATACAATGGTCGCTTGGAGATCTATTTGATGTAACTCTTTTTGAAGTGTGTTTGTTGGCATCCGATGAAGGTCTAGTTTCTATCCATGAATATTATTTGAGTCTTCTTTTGATCTCTTATATGCATGATTACTTATAGCCTCGTATTTCTTCTTCGAATCTTTGGTTTAGTTAGGCCAACTAGATTGATTTTTCTTGCCATGGGAAGAGGCACTTTGTGATGGGTTCGATCTTGATGTGTTCTTTGCCAGTGAAAGAAGGGGAAGCAAGACACACATATATCGTTGCTATTAAGGATAACAACATGGGGGCTATTTCTACATGAATAGATCTCGTCTACATCATGTCATCGTTCTTATTGCATTACTCCGTTTCTCCATGAACTTAATACACTAGATGCATGGTGGATAGCGGTCGATGTGTGGAGTAATAGTAGTAGATGCAGGCAGGAGTCGGTCTACTAACCTTCAACGTGAAGCCTATATAGAGATCATTGCCTTGGATATCGTCATGATTATTTGATCTTCTATCAATTGCCCAACAGTAATTTGTTTACCCATCGTGTGCTATTTCTTGAGAGAAGCCACTAGTGAAATCTACGACCCCCGGGTCTATTTTCCTATCTTATACTTTCATATCTACATTGTTATTTCCCTTTTTATTTATTTGCGTATTTTATTTTCAGATCTATATTATCAAAAATCCAAAATACATTGCTGAATTTTATTTGCCGTTATTTTGTTCGCATCTATCAATTTATCACAAATATTTCCCATCATCTTGCCAATTTCTGGCGCCGCTACCCGAGAGGGATTGACAACCCCTTTTACGCGTCGGGTTGCAAGAATTTTTTCTTTGTGTGCAGGTACCATTTACATAGTGTTGCTTGCTTCTCCTACTGGATTGATACCTTGGTTTCATAACAGAGGGAAATACCTACCGTAGTTGTACTGCATCATCCCTTCTTCTTTGGGGAAATACCGACATAGTTCAAGCGACATCAAGGATTTATGGAACTTAAGTGGTGCCTCACCCAAATTTGATGCCAAATCGATGATGCATCAAAATGATGACCTATCGATGCTCATGGTTGCATCTCCTGGTTGCATCGGATGGTGAAGTTGATCAATGTTCGATGAAAAAGGAGTTGTCTTCCATTGGTGCTCTTTGCTTGTTACCCATGAAGACAAATATATCATTCATCAGTGCACCTTGGTTACGTTGGAGACGCAATTGTCTTTCACCTTGGTGCAAATTTTTCTTTTGCTGTGAACCAAATGTTTCCTCGGAGAAGCATCGATCTTGGTGCTAAGAGCAAAAGTTTTGTATTGATTTCTAAGACATCTCACAACTTTTTCTTCGGCTCCCCTGTAATTTTATTTTTCCACCTATTAACTAAGTGTTGGCTATGATCTATCAATCTTTGAGTTGTATAAACATTTTATTGATGAGTTGGTTGTAAATTTTGTAAAATATATAATTATGTTGCCACACTTTGATAAAAATATTACTCATATAACTACATAAAAAATATGAAGCCAATAATATATTTTTTTGGCATGCATTAGCCGTTTGCTAGTTAAATATGTGGTTAGACTTTGAGAAAAAAATATGAGATGTGGAGTAAAACCCGGACGAAGGTAGTACGAGATACAGTGGCACACCAATTAAGACCAAACACAACAACTCATAATTAGTTGGAGAGGGCAAAGTGTACATACAAATAATTGAAAATGAATTTCTCAAAAAATATTAAAATTGTAGGTTGGTTCAGCCCACCTTTCCGATAATTTGGCGCATGTGGTTGTTCACTTAACGGAGGGTAGTGTACCACATGTGAATGAAATAAAGTGCGACCAGCACAAGTGTATCGTTAGTTGATCGTAGTTTTCTCCACTATAAGTTAAATAAAGAGTTTCGTCTCATATACAATTTTAAATGATTGTTATGGAGAGAAAAATAAAACTCTCCACTATAGTAGTACTATATAAGCTGGAGCCTCAACGCTTGTTTGCTAGTGTCTGCATTCTTCACATTCTCTTTCTCCACAATATATACATGTTGGAGGCTTAGAGTTTGTTTGCTAGGGCTTGCCCTGTTCACTCTCTATCAACCTCTTCAAATCCAAACAAGACTGCATTGGCCTCTCCCCTCCTCACCAATGGTCAAGGAGTCGTATGAATCCCATCGGACCGGGAAGGAGGGGAGGTGTAGCGTTCACTCTGTCGCCATCGGCAAGGGAAGGAATCCACTGCCCGCTGCGTTGTTCTCTTTCACCCAGTTCCTGCACGGGAGGTCCTCCAACCCCTTCTTCCTCACTCGTACATAGTGTGGGCAAATCCGGCCTCCGCCGCACTCCTAGACACATCTCGACGACCCTAAGGTATAACTTACTTTGAAACCGTCATTGCTCTAGCTGCACGCGAATCTTTTTCACTTTTGCAATCGAATCTAGGTCTTGGTTCAAAGAGGAAAGAAGGGGAGCATGAATCTAGGATGTGGTTCAATGAGGAAAGGAAGGGGAAAGTGGTACAAACTGGCTATCTAGTCGCTCTGTTGGTCGAAAAGGGAAAAGGGGGTAACGTGGTGCACACATCTGTAAGGAACCGATCTCTTTGTTGAAAAAGGAAAGAACCCGGGGGTTCGGGAAGTTCATGTAGGACTAGAGTTGCTGCCCTCACATAGGAAAAAGGTTGATAGAGAACAAATATGGGAAAAACACATATATGTTGCTTGGTTCTTTGTTGCAACATACTATGCATCACCCATTTATACGTGTGGAGGCACATGATGCTGGCGCGTCCCATGTCCCATACAACTGTTTAGCTATTGTTAATCTAATAATGCCATTGGAAAATTGAAGCAATGCCATTGTTAAAAGTAAATTACATTTTTAATGAATGTTATTTTAAGTGATTCTCGCTGTTAATATGAATCAATGCCACTGTTTTAGAAATTCTACTGCCCTACTTTGTTTTCCATTAAGATAAGGTAGATGCTTCTTTTTGTGGCCGTATGGTCATCCTCCTTTATTGGCCAGTAATTGTTTCCTTTTTACCTATGTGAAACTAGGGAATTCAACTCATTGCTATTGTGACCTTTTGGTTCACTGCACAAAACACTTTTGTTTTAAGAGTGTTTTGTGCAGTTCAACTAAAATGTCACACAAACAATGTTGCTTGATTTAGTGGAACTACACAAAAGGAGATTGGATTTCCTATAAACTTGTAGGCAGATTGGTATTTGATATTGAGGTCTTTCAAGTCTGCCTCATGAAAGGTCAGCATTGGCCTTTATTCACATGATTGTGCAGTGTTCTATGAGATGTTGTGTTATTTGTATTGGTACTATTTTAAATAAATGTTGAATTGAACCTATTGTATTGATGTCTTTTCCCATTAAGTGAAAAATAGGACCTACCCAGGCATGGTGCTTGTTTCTTTGTTACAACAAACTCTACATCACCCCTTTATATGTTGATGGTTGCTCCACTCTCCCCTGCAACTATTTATGATTTTTGTTAATCTAATGCCAATCAAAAAATTAAGCAATACCAGTCTTAGAATTAACTACTAAACCTTAGTTCGAAATTGTAGCACTTATTATGCATTGACGGGAGTAAATGTTTGACCAATGTATTTTTGAGATAATGTCTGTGTTAATATGAGGTTTTTTTATCATTTATGCCACCAATTTTGTCCCACTACTTAGTTTTGCTAGTAGGAATTTGAACTGCTCAAAAATGCCATCGCTTCATTAGACACATGCTCAAAAAGGCCACTGGACATCATTATTGTAATATGAAATCTTTTTTGACATGTTATAATGACGTAAATACCTATGGACCAACATGAAAGCTCTCCCTCTGTCTCACTACAATAAAGTATGGGCCCACTTGATCCCAACAACGTTCTCATTATCCCATAAAATTATTCGCTTCCTTACTCCTCACGAGTGGGGCCAGACTTATCATTGTGAGATAGAGAGAACTGAAATGTGGGTCTAGGCTTATTTTTGTCATATTGGATGGTCAACAAGTTTGACCTGAAAATAACAATGTCTAATGGCATTTTTGAGCAAACATCTAATGGAACGATGACATTTTTTTATATATCTAATGGAATTTTTGAGTAAGCATCTCAAGAATCGATAGCATTTTTGAGCGGTTGTAACTTCTAATGGCAAAATTGAGTAGTGGGATACAACTGGTAGCATAAATGCTAAAAACCCTAATATGAATTAGATATGGTGCTTTAGAAATGGTACTATCCTGCTTTCTCGTTCTTTCTTCATGTTTGACCAATGTATTGTTAAGATAATGTCTCTATTAATATGAATCAGTTGCACTATTTAGAAATGGTACTTTCCTGCTTTATCGTTCTTTCTACATGTTTGACCAAGGTATTGTTAACATAATGTCTTAGTTAATATGAATGAATGACAATGTTTAAGAATTGCTACCACCCTGCTTTGTTTCCCATTAAGATCAGGTAGATGTTTTTTTTCTTATGGGCGTATAAGTCATCAACCGTTATTGGTCAGTAATTGTTTCCCAAATATCTATTTGTGCAAATAGGGATATCAAAACTTCTCCTCGTTGCTATTTCAACGAGGATTTCAGTTGAACTACACAAAAGGAGCCAATGTGTTTAAGGAAAATTGTTGCATTATTGGGCCCAGTTGATATTTCCACTTTGTAGAAAGAAGCAATCACTATTTGTTGCAAATTACAAAAGGAATACTCAAGAAGCTTTACAGAGTATTAGTAGGCGCTGGTGTCATGACCAGTCTATAGAGCTCATGTGGCAACTCAACAACACGTGAAGTGCAAAATTCTACAATAAGGAAAGGTATGACCAAGTTAGTGTCGGACGCAACTATACCAAACGAGGCCAATATCGGCCTTCACATCATCGTGCTCTCTTATGTTGTGCTACTTATATTGTGGTACTATTTTGAATAAATGGTTAATTGAAGTTATTATATTGCTATCTTTTGCTGTTAAGATAATGAAGGTGATTATATTTGTGAGTGTATGTTTCATTAACTAGTACCACTATTATAGTAATCACAATTTTATGTATTTATGCAGACAGGGATGCTCAGCTTGATTTCAGTGGAACTTCACAAAATGTTCAGATGGTTCATGTCCTCCATAATACTTCATCATGCACAATACACGAATGGTTCTCTAATCATTTGTTGTCACCTTGAGCCACCAAACTATCTACATGGAAGGAGCTGCCAATATCTTGGAGGCCATGCAATATATAAATACAAAATCCACCATGCTACAAAAGACATTGGTTGATTTTAGTGGAACTGCACAAAAATATCAGCTGGTTAATCTAGATCCCATGTTCCATTTCAATGTGCAAACTGAGGACAAACCCCGCCCCACAATCATAGGCATTAGATATTTTGAATGGGAAAACCTTGTCAAAGTTTAATCATTGATGTTAGCAAGAAGACATTCGTTTGATATTCTGGAATTGGAAAACCTTGTCAAATTTTTCTCATTGATGTTACTAAGAAGACATGCATTTGATATTTTGGAATGGGATGCCCTTTGCCGTGAGCAGCGTCGATCATTTTTTCCTATTCGTGTGTTTAGTTCAGAAGCAAATATTGGTTCTGACGTGAGATGCATGAATGTTGACTTATATATGGCATTTTAAGAGTTTGATGTGAATGTGTTTATGAAATGCCATGCCTGTGAGTTAGATTGCAAAGTTGAGCTTTGTGGAACACGACATGACGATGCAGGGTGTAGCCACACTTAAAAGCTCCTCAAACTTTATGGTCCGTGTGAAACTGCGGCAAATGAGTAGTTCACCGTGCCTCCTAAGAATAATGCTACGTATTGTTTTGCATGTTGATCTAATGCCGGTGTTATAATGAGCCAGTTATTTGCATGTTATTAAGAATAAAACTGAAAGTGCCCACGTAGAACCATAGCATCATCGAGCGTACTAGTAGGTCTAGATGATCCTGTTGTTTCTGTGTTTAAGAAGTTTATCGTCTTACTATTTCATTCATGGCCTATACAACGTAAGTTGGGGTAGGCTAGAGGTGAGACCATATGATCTTCCCACCAACTCATCTTCTTACTGTTTCATCCATAACCTATGTTATAAAATACAAATATACAGAATAACTTAAATTCTTCATCCTTGCAGTCGTAATAGAATCTACAACATTTTTTTGAAAAACTACAACATCTACAGTCAGACGCCCCAAACCCACCTTAAACAACCGCGCCGACCAGGCGGACGGCCCGGTCATGAAAATTCAACACAGATGGGCTCCTCAAACAAGCCTCAAACGCCCGGGCTGAGTGGCACCCCTGATATACAACCCAAATATGGGGCGGATATGGGGCTCCCGAGCATGTCTGCCATGTCGGGCTGACGTTGGGGTCCAATGCAGGATCGCCCACAAACCCAGCGGTCCAACAAACGTATCCTCCGGTGGGTGGGGGGCGGGGTGCGGTGTGAACGACACGTGGTGCCAGGCTGGCTTGCCGTCGGAGGCCAATAAATCCTCCTACTCCGGCACCCTTCCCACGCTCTCCGGCTTCGCCATGACCTAGAAGAAGACAACCACCTGCGCTACACTCACGCTGCAGTGTCGGTACCAGATCGAGAAGGAGATCCGGGCAAGGTGCATCGCCCGCATCGCTGCCTGGCTGCCTCCGTACTCGTTGGAGCCAGAGAAGGAGGAGCAGACGAAGGAGGAGGAGGAGAGGAGCAGCAACCGGCTCCGATGGAGGTGGCGAGTCCAGAGGACGACGAGGAGGCGAAGCAGCCGGAGCAGGAGCTGGCAACGGCTCCATGCATCAACATGGAGGTCACGGAGGATGAGTTCGTCGTCGCCCATGCGGACGAGACGGCGGAGCAGAAGGCCATCCTGGAGTCCATCCAGGATGATGCCTATGTGGAGGCAAACCGGCGCTTCATTCGGTAGGAATGGGCGGCGACCGACGCCCTCTTCAATGGTTGCGGAGGAGCCGCAGCTGCAGCTGCCGCCCATGTACCCAGCGCCAGGCACGGTGATAGTGGACATCTCCGACGAGGACTAGGCTATTGGTCTATGTAGTACTTTGGTTTTTTCATTTGCATGCTTTTGTGTGGATTTAAGATTTCTAGTATGAGGGCGCACCAGGGCAGTGGCCTTACGTAGGCAAAAGCCTCCTTATTACAACTACAAAAAAATTGCCTCCTCCTGGTTTCTTGACATTTATACGTCTCCAACATATCTATAATTATTTTATTGTTCCATGCTATTATATTATCTATTTTGGGTGTTTTGTATGCATTAATATGCTATTTTGAAATATTTTTGGTACTAACCTATTAACCTAGAGCCCAGTGCTAGTTTCTGTTTTTTCCTTGTTTTTGAGCTTCACAAAAAAGGAATAATAAACAGAGTCCATATGGAATAAAACTTCACGATGATTTTTCTTGGACCAGAAGACACCCAGGGGACTTGGAGTGCAAATCATAAGAGCCACGAGGCGGCGGCAAGGGTGGAGGACGCGCCCTAGGGGGGCACCCCCTACCTCGTGGACCCCTCGGGGACTCCCTGACCTAGATCTTCCTCCTATATATTCACATATATCCCAAAACCCTCAGAAGCATCCACAAAAACACTTTTCCACTGCCGCCACCTTCTGTTCCCGTGAGATCCCATCTTGGGGCCTTTCCCGACATCCTACCGGAAGGGGGATTTGATCACGGAGGGCATCTACATCAACTCTATTGCCCTTCCGATGAAGCGTGATTATTTTACCTCAAATCTACGGGTCCATAGATAGTAGCTAGATGACATATTCTCTCTCTTTGATTCTTAATACCATGTTCTCCTCGATGTTCTTGGAGTTCTATCCAATGTAATATTCTTTTGCGGTGTGTTTGTTGAGATCCCATGAAGTATGGATTTATGATCAACTTATCTATCAATATTATTTGAATATTCTCCGAATTATTATATGCATGATTTGATATCTTCGTATTTCTCTTCAAATTATCGGTTTGGTTTGGCCAACTAGATTGTTTGTTCTTGCAATGGGAGAGGTGCTTAGCTTTGGGTTCAATCTTGCGTGATTTCACCCAGTGCCAAAGTAGGGGTAGCGAGACATGTATTGCGTTGTTGCCATCAAGGATAAAATGATGGGGTTTTCATCATATTGCTTGAGTTAATTCCTCTACATTATGACATCTTACTTAAGGCGTTACTCCGTTCTTTATGAACTTAATACTCTACATGCATGTTGGATAGCGATCGATGTGTGGAGTAATAGTAGTAGGTGCTGGTAGGAGTCGGTCTACTTGACACGCACGTGATGCCTATATTTCATAATCATTGCCTTGTATATTGTCATAACTTTGTGCTTTTCTATCAATTGCTCGACAGTAATTTGTTCACCCATCATATTATTTAACTTCATGAGAGAAGCCTCTAGTCAAACATATGGTCCCCGGGTCTATTTTCTATCATATTAGTTTCCGATCTACTATTTTCCATCATATTACTTTCCGACCTACTATTTTGCAATCTTTTATTTTCAGATCTATAAACCAAAAAACCCAAAAATATTTTATCTTTTGTTTAGTTTTATCTATCTCTATCAGATCTCACCTTTGCAAGTGACCGTGAAGGGATTGACAACCCCTTTATCACGTTGGGTGCAAGTGTTTGATTGTTTGTGCAGGTACATCTATTGGGGACTTGTGCATTTGTCCTACTGGATTGATACGTTGGTTCTTAACTGAGGAAAATACCTGTCTCTACTATGCTGCATCACCCTTTCCTCTTCAAGGGAAAACCAACAAAAGCTCAAGAAGTAGCAGGAAAAATTTCTGGCGCCGTTGCCGGGGAGATCTACGTCAACCCTACCAAGTACCCATCATAAAACTCTCTTCTCTCGCATTACATTATTCGCCATTTGCCTCTCGTTTTCCTCTCCCCACTTCTAAAATGTTTTTCGAAAAGATTTGCATTTTTATTTGTCCTTCTTCCGTTCGTCTCTTCGTTTGCTTTTTGTTTGCTCGTGTGTTAGATTGCTTGCTTTATCACGATGACTCAAGAGAATACCAAATTGTGTGACTTTTCTAATACTGATAATAATGATTTTATTAGTACTCCGATTGCTCCCGCCACTAGTGCAAAATCTTATGAAATTAATGCCGCTTTGCTGAATCTTGTTATGAAAGATCAATTTTCAGGCCTTCCTAGTGACGATGCCGCATCCTATCTAAATAATTTTGTTGAGTTGTGTGATATGAAAAATAAGAAATATGTGGATAATGATATTTTTAAATTTAAGCTATTTCCGTTCTCACTAAGAGATCGTGCTAAAACTTGGTTTTCATCTTTGCCTAAAAGTAGTATTGATTCATGGAGTAAGTGTAAATATGCTTTTATTTCCAAGTATTTTTCTCCTGCTAAGATCATCTCCCTTAGGAACGTTGTTATGAATTTTTATCAACTTGATCATGAACATGTTGCACAATCTTGGGAGAGGATGAAATTGATGATACAAAATTGCCCTACTCATGGTTTAAATTTGTGGATGATCATATAATACTTTTATGCTGGATTGAATTTTGCTTCTAGAAATCTTTTAGACTTGGCCACGAGAGGTACTTTTATGGAAATTACTTTAGGTGAATCTACTAAACTTCTAGATAATATTATGGTTAATTATTCTCAATGGCACACCGAAAGATCTTCTACTAGTAAAAAAGTGCATGCGATTGAAGAGGTTAATGTTTTGAATGGAAAGATGGATGAACTTATGAAATTATTATCTAGCAAGAGTGCTCCTATTGATCCTAATGATGTGCCTTTGTCCACTTTGATTGAGAATAATAATGAATCTAAGGATGTGAATTTTGCTGGTAGGAACAATTTTGGTAACAATGCGTATAGAGGCAATTTCAATCCTAGGTCGTTTCCTAGTAATTCCTCTAATAATTTTGGTAATTCCTACAACAATTCTTATGGAAATTATAATAAGATTCCCTATGGTTTTGAGAATAGTATTAAAGAATTTATGAGTTCGCAAAAGAATTTCAATGCTCTGGTTGAAGAAAAATTGCTTAAGATTGATGATTTGGGTAGGAACATGGATATAATTTCTCTTGAGATTGATTCTTTGAAAAATAGATCTATTCCACCCAAGCATGATATTAATGAGTCTCTAAAATCTATGAGAATTTCCATTCATGAGTGCAAAGAAAGAACCGCTAGGATGCGTGCTAAGCGAGATTGGTTTGTTAAAGCATGTTCTTCTAGTTTTTGTGAAAATAATGATGTATATCTTAAAGTGATTCATGTGACTCCTATAGAATCTTTGTTTTCCAGTATAAATCTTGATACAGATGGGACTGGAGATGAGTCAACTTTAGTTAAAAGGCGTCCCAATGATTCAGAGTTTATAGATCTTGATGCAAAAATTGATTAAAGTGGGATTGGAGAGGTCAAAACTTTAAGTAGCAATGAACCCACTCTTTTGGATTTCAAGGAATTTAATTATGATAATTGTTCTTTAATAGATTTTATTTCCTTGTTGCAATCCATGTTGAATTCTCCTCATGCTTATAATCAAAATAAAGCTTTTACTATACATAAAATTGATGCTATGATGAAATCTTTTGAAGAAAAGCTTGAATTGGAAGTTTATATTACTAGAAAACTTTATGATGAGTGGGAACCTAATATTAAGATTAAAATCAAAGATTGTGAGTGTGCTTTCTGTGATTTGGGTGCTAGCGTTTCCACGATTCCAAAAACTTTATGTCATGTGTTAGGTTTCCGTGAATTTGATGATTGTTCTTTAAATTTGCATCTTGTTGATTCCACTATTAAGAAACATATGGGAAGGATTAATTATGTTCTTATTGTTGCAAATAGGAATTATGTGCGCATAGATTTCATTATTCTTGATATAGATTGCTGAAAGGATCGATATGGTTGACTAGAGGGGGGTGAATAGGCAACTACCAATTTTTAGCATTTCTTAACAAATTAGGTTTAGACTCAAATAGGTTGCCTAGATGCGAAACTAGGTGAGCAACCTATATGATGCAAACAACAACAACAAGTGCAAGCAAAGGATACAACACAATAATATCTTACAGAAAGTAAAGGGAAGAGATAACCACAAGTGGAGCCGGTGGAGATGAGGATGTGTTACCAAAGTTCCTTCCCTTTGGGGGAAGTACGTCTCCGTTGGAGTAGTGTGGAGGCACAATTCTCCCCAAGAAGCCACTAGGCCCACCGTATTCTCCTTAGGGCCTGACACAATGCGAGATGCCGTTATTCCACTAGTGGTGCCCTTGAAGGCGGCAACCGAACCTTGACAAACAAGGTTGGGGCTATATCCACGACTTGATTGGAGGCTCCCAACGATACCACGGAGCTTCACCACAATGGAATGTGGCACCTAGGTGACCTCAACCATCTAGGGTGCTCAAACACCCAAGAGTGACAAGATCCACAAGGGACTAGTGGGGGAATCAAATTTATCTTGGTGGTAGTTTAGATCCGGGCCCCTCAACCAATCCCTAGAAAATCAACAAGTTTGATTGGCTAGGGAGAGAGATCGGGCGAAAATGAGCTTTGGAGCAACAATGGAGTTTGGGAATGGAAGGGGTAGTATTCTTGGGTAAGAAGACCCCCTTTATATAATGGGGGAAAGAATCCACCCGTTACGCCTACTTTCAGCCTGTGCACTTCGGTACTACCGCACCACGTCATGGTGCTACCGCTGCCTAGTGCAGTACAACATCACGCACGATAGTGACCAGAGGATGGACTACTGCACGAGGCAACATGCGGTAGAACTGCCAGAGCGGTACTACCGCAGGCCCTTATGGTACCATCGTAGGGTAGTTTCCAACAGCAGCAGGAGGTACACAGAAGTAAAAAATTACTTCCGTATCTACCTCCGTTGAAGCAGAGACTGTGCAAAAATCCGGCACGGTAGTACCATACGCAGTTTTGTGGTACCACCGCTCGAGAGCGGTAGTAGAAAACTACATTTGTATCTACTACTGTAGGCGTACGCAACAGGTGACGGAGACAGTGGTACTACCGCTCCTTGGAGCGGTACTACTGCTGGCACTTGCGGTACTACCGCTAGCCACTGAAAACATGCACCTTGCTACCTTCTATATGCCCAGACATGGAAAACGGACTGGAGGTCCAATGAAGTGAAGGAAAGCTGGTGCAAAAGAACAGATGTGTATGTGTGATCCCACGCTAACCTTTCCAAAGTGGACCCTCTCTTAATAGTACGGCTTTGCTACGACTCAAAATCCACCAAAAAGAAACATAGAAAGCAACCATCTTCGATAGACTCCGAGGGGCACCGAATCATCTTGTGCCTATACATAAGATATCTGATTTGCTCAATGCACATGATTAGTCTCAAAAGCATTGTCATCAGTTACCAAAACTACTTAGGGAGAAATATGCCCTAACAATTGCAATCCTACATGTCCTATTATTCTTGGTAGACCTTTCCTTAGAATGATTGGTGCAATTATTGATATGAAAGAAGGAAACATTAGATTTCAATTTCCATTAAGGAAGACATTGGAACACTTTCCTAGAAAGAAAATTAAGTTTCAATATGAATCTATTATGAGAGTTACTTATGGATTGCATACCAAAGATGACAATACCTAGATCTATATTTTTATGCCTAGCTAAGGGCCTTAAACAATAGCGCTTGTTGGGAGACAACCCAATTTAATTTTTGGTTTTCCTTTTTTGGTTCTGTTTTTCAATAAATAATTCATCTATCCTCTGGCTAGATGTGTTTTTGTGTTTTAATTATTGTTTGTGCCAAGTAAGACCTTTGGGATGGCTTACGGTGATAGTTGATTTGATCTTGCTGAAAAACAAAAACTTTGGGACCTAGTGAAACAATTTTCATAATTCATAGAAGCGTGATTTTGATTTGAATTTTTTTACGAAAGATTGATATACAAATTACCCAGGTTCTCCTAATTTTTCAGAATTTTTGGAGTTACATAAGTATTCGAAGTTTTTCGATTGCTACAGACTATTCTGTTTTTCACAGCTTATGTTTTTCTTGTGTTGTTTGCTTATTTTGATAAATCTATGAGTAGTATCGGGGGGTATGAACCATGGAGAAGTTGGAATACAGTATATATTACACCAATGTAAATAAAGAATTAGTTCACAATAGTACCAAAAAGTGGTGATTTAGTTTCTTATACTAACGGATCTCATGAGTTTTCTGTTGAGTTCTGTGTTGTGAAGTTTTCAAGTTTTGGGTAAAGATTTGATGGACTATGGAATAAGGAGTGACAAGAGCCTAAGCTTGGGGATTCCCAAGGAACCTCAAGGTAATATTCAAGGGCAACCAAGAGCATAAACTCGGGGATGCCCCGGAAGGCATCCCCTCTTTCGTCTTCATCCATCGGTACATTTACTAGAGGCTATATTTTATTCACTACATGATATGATTTTTGCTTGGAGCATCTTGTATGATATGTGTTTTGCCACAATCATTTTTGTTGTACACACCTTTTGAGAGGGACATGCCTGAATCTTGATTTATTAGAGTACTCTATGTGCTTGACTTATATCTTTTGAGCAAGCAATTTTGCTCTAGTGCTTCACTTATATCTTTTTAGAGCACGACGGTGGCTTTATTTTATAGAAATTATTGAACTCTCTTGCTTCACTTATATTATTTTGAGAGTCTCTCTAAACAGCGTGGTAACTTTCTTAGGTTATGAATTTAGTCCTAATATGATAGGCATCGAAGAGAGATATAATAAAAACTTTCATATAAAATGCATTGAATACTAAGAGAAGTTTGATTCCTTGCATTTGTTTTGAGATATGAAGATGGTGATATTAGAGTCATGCTAGTGAGTAATTGTGGATTGATAAGAATACTTGTGTTAAAGTTTGTGATTCCCGTAGCATGCATGTATGGTGAACCATTATGTGAATATTTCGGAGCATGATTTATTTATTGATTGTCATCCTTTATGTGGAGGTTGGGATCGCGTGATGGTTAACTCCTACCAACCCTTCCCCTAGGAGCATGCTCATAGTACTTTGTTTCGATAGCTTTCAATAAGTATGTGAGTTCTTTATGACTAATGTTGAGTGCATGGATTATACGCACTCTCATCCTTCCACCATTGCTAGCCTCTCTAGTACCGCGCAAGTTTCGCCTGTGCATTACACCCACCATACACCTTCCTCAAAACAGCCACCATACCCACCTATTATGGCATTTCCATAGCCATTCCGAGATATATTGCCATGCAACTTTCCACCGCTCCATTTTATCATGACATGCTTCATCATTGTCATATTGCTTTGCATGATCGTAAGATAGCTAGCATGATGTTTAAATGGCTTGTTCGTTTTTGATATCATTTCCTATGCTAGATCATTGCACATCTCGGTACACCACCGGCGGCATTCATATAGAGTCATACCATTGTTCTAGTATCGAGTTGTAATTTAGAGCTGTATGTAAATAAAAGTGTGATGATCATCATTATTAGAGCATTCTCAAATGTGAGGTTATCAAAATAAAAGAGGCCAAAGAAGCCTAAATAAAAAAGAGGCCAAAGAAGCCAGTCGGTGCAACAAACCCTGGGTCTGTTGCCCTGACTGTGCACAGACATGGGATCAAGATTGAAGCATCAAGCCAAGACAGAGTACAAGAAACCAAGAGATTCGAAGGACCAACGAGCGGATCACAGGGAGCGAGACCAAGCCAGAGAAGCAAGCCATAATCAAGAAAGAGGCCACCGCGAGAAGAAGATGACCAAGGCATCCCAGCAGGGCCTCCCGGGACTTGCGGAGGCTAAAACACCTCACCAAGCACGTCACCACAACCCACGTCGTCGATCAGTGCGGTGTCAAGCCGCAAAGTGATTAAGTGGAAACCATTCACCACATGGCAGCCCCTCTCTACCTAAAAACCTACACGCGGCACCCGTCCTATGACGTGAAAGATGAATAGGCGGGGAGCTGGGAAGATAGCCCGGCAAGCCTTGCCGGGCAAGAAACGATGCAACGTTGAGCAGCGCATTTAATGAGCACTGTCAGCCTGCAGAGTTAGGTATGATAGGACTGTTTGCTATCTTTTCAGTATCTAATGACTGATTTGCCACTGTGGTGACCCCTTAACCTATAAAAGGAGGCCCATGGAAATGGGTTCGAGAGGTTAGAAGGTTGGATAACTCGCACCCCCATACGTGCGTAGTCACTGCCGTTCTAAGGCAACCCTTGCCGAGCAAGTGCACTACGCTCCACCCCCACATTTCCACCATCAATCCACCAAAGCAGGAGTAGGGTTTTACGCATCGCGGTGGCCCCAACCTCGGTAATACTGCCCGTGTGATCTCTGTTGTGCTGCCCCACATTTGTCTGCTCTTTGTGCAATGCGATGTCCCCCTGCCGAACTAGCAAGGGACCTCCTAGTCCCATAGGTGGTCGTGGTTTTCCGCGACAAAGCCCACCAAAAAAAGAGAGAAGGGGAAATGTTACGATCCTTTTCCACACTTGTGCTTCAAAGAAGAACCATGTTCTTCATGATAGAGTCTCCTATGTTATCACTTCCATATACTAGTGGGAGTTTTTCATTATAGAACTTGGCTTCTATATTCCAACGATGGGCTTCCTCAAATGCCCTTGGTCTTCAAGAGCAAGCAAGTTGGATGCACACCCACTTAGTTACTTTTTGCTCTTTCATAAACTTATAGCTCTAGTGCAATCGTTGCATGGCAATCCCTACTCACTCACATTGATATCTATTGATGGGCATCTCCATAGCCTGTTGATACGCCTAGTTGATGTGAGAATATCTCCTTCTTTTTGTCTTCTCCACAACCACCATATTCTATTCCACCTGTAGTGCTATGTCCATGGCTCACGCTCATGTATTGCGTGAAATTTGAAGATGTTTGAGAATACTAAAGTATGAAACAATTGCTTGGCTAAAACTGGGGTTGTGCATGATTTTAGTACTTTATGATTTTGTAGGGATAGCTTTCTTTAGCCATAGTATTTTGAGAAGACATGATTGCTTTATTAGTATACTTGAAGTATTATTGTTTTTATGTCAACATTAAACTTTTGTTTTGAATCTTATGGATCTAAATATTCATGCCACAATGAAGAAAATTACATGGATAAATATGTTAGGTAGCATTCCACATCAAAAATTCTGTTTTTCTAATTTACCTACTCGAGGACGAGCAGGAATTAAGCTTGGGGATGCTTGATATGTCTCCAACGTATCTATAATTTTTTATTGTTCCATGCTATTATATTATCTATTTGGATCTTTTATATGCATTAATATGTTATTTTATATTATTTTTGGGACTCACCTATTAACCTAGAGCCTAGTGCCAGTTTTTGTTTTTTCCTTGTTTTTGAGCTTCGTAGAAATGGAATACTAAACGGAGTCCAAACGGAATAAAACTTCACCACGATGATTTTTCTTGGACCAGAAGACACCCAGGGGACTTGGAGTGCAAGTCAGAAGAACCACGAGGTGGCGGCAAGGGTGGAGGGCGTGCCCCCCGATACGTCTCCAACGCATCTATAATTTTTGATTGTTCCATGTTGTTATATTATCATTCTTGGATGTTTTACAATGATTTTATAGTCATTTTATATTATTTTTTGGCACTAAACTATTGACACAGTGCCTAGTGCCACTTGTTGTTTTCTGCTTGTTTTTTACACCGGAGGAAATCAATATCAAACGGAGTCCAAACGCAGCGAAACCTTCTGTGCATTTTTTCTGGACCAGAAGACACCGTATGGGTCAAGAAAGTACCTGACGGGTGCTAGTGATGAAAACTATGATGAAATTGCTATTAATCATGCTAATCAAGATGAAACGATTGAGCGTCTAACCAAAGAACTAAACACTCTTAAGTTAGCTCATGAAACTACTTTAGAAGATCATCAAGAACTTTTAAAAACTCATGAGAAGCTATGCTTCGAGAAGCTCAACCTAGAGCAAGAGCATGGGTTCTTAAAAGCTATCAATGATGATCTTCAGAAGAAATATTCTTCTTACATTGCCAAGCGTTTACTCTTGTATACTTACATGCCACAAGTAAAATCTAGCAACAAGAGTAAGAAAGATTCTTCTTCTAGTAGTAACAATAATCATGCTAAATCCAATATTATTGCTTCTAGTAGTTCTCTTGATTCCACTAATGATTCTCTTAGCCAAGTTACGCTTGAGCAAGAAAACAGCTTATTGAAGAGAATTATAGAGAAAGGTGTTTACAAGAGCCTCGCCGAAAGCAAGCAATTTGAGGAGATTGTACACAAGCAAGGAAGTCAATGGAAGAATCAAGGGGTTTGTTTTGAATGAAAGTTCAATGCCAATGGAGTTGAGTGGGAATAAGATCAATACCCCAAGATGAAGTTTGTTCCCCAACAATAGAAGTATGATCCTACTTCCTTCGAGGGGACACAAGCTCAATATGATCTTCCACCACAAGACCACAAGCTAAAAGGCAAGGACAAGCTTCAAGAGGAGATTGATGCATTTGAAGAAGCTCCAAAGGTCTTGTTCAAGTGGGCTCTCAAGACTACCTCAAGTTCTACTTCCTCAAGTACATCTACAACTCCAAGGATTCCCATCAAGATGTTGTGGACCCCAAAGAAGAAGAACTAGAGAGCTCTTGAGGGTGACTCCGTGATATGTCCATTTTGATCATGCTTTTATATCGATATTTATTGCATTATGGACTATTATTACACGTTATGTCACAATACTTATGGCTATTCTCTCTTATTTTACAAGGTTTACATGAAGAGGGAGAATGCCGGCAGCTGGAATTCTGGGCTGGAAAAGGAGCAAGTATTAGAGACCTATTCTGCACAACTCCAAAAGTCCTAAAACTCCACGAAAGTCAATTTTGGAATTAATAAAAAATACTGGCGAAGGAATCAGCATCAGGGGGCCCACACCCTGTTCACGAGGGTGGGGCATGCCCCACCCCTTTAGGGCGCGCCCCCCTGCCTCGTGGGCCCCCTGAAAGGCCTCTGGTGCCCATGTTCTGCTATATGAGGTCTTTTTCCCTGGAAAAAATCATAAGCAAGTTTATGGGACGAAACCTTGGCGGAACCAATCTAGGGCTCCGGCGAAGCTGTTCTGCCGGGGAAACTTCCCTCCGGGAGGGGTAAATCATCGCCACCATCATCACCAATGATCCTCTCATTGGGAGGGGGTCAATCTCCATCAACATCTTCACCAGCACCATCTCCTCTCAAACCCTAGTTCATCTCTTGTATCATACCAAAACCTCATATTGGTACCTGTGGGTTGCTAGTAGTGTTGATTACTCCTTGTAGTTGATGCTAGTTGGTTTATTTGGTGGAAGATCGTATGTTCAGATCCTTAATGAATATCAATACCCATTTAATTATGAACATGAATATGATTCATGAGTAGTACGTTTGTTCCTGAGGACATGGGAGAAGTCTTGCTATAAGTAGTCATGTGAATTTGGTATTGGTTCGATATTTTGATAAGATGTATGTTGTCTATCCTCTAGTGGTGTTATGTGAACGTAGACTACATGACTCTTCACCATTGTTTGGGCCTAGAGGAAGGAATTGGCAAGTAATAAGTAGATGATGGGTTGCTAGGGTGACATAAGCTTAAACCCTAGTTTATGCCTTGCTTCGTAAGGGGCTGATTTGGATCCACATGTTTCATGCTATGTTTAGGTTTACCTTAATACTTCTTTTGTAGTTGTGGATGCTTGCAATAGGGGTTATTCGTAAGTGGGATGCTTGTCTAGAAAGGGAAGTACCCAAGCACCGGTCCACCCACATATCAAATCATCAAAGTAATATACACGAATCATATGAACGTGATGAAAACTAGCTTGACGATAATTCCCATGTGTCCTCGGGAGCGCTTTTCTCATATAAGAACTTGTCCAGGCTTGTCCTTTGCTACAAAAAGGATTGGGCCACCTTACTGCACCTTATTTACTTTCATTGCTTGTTACCCTTTACAAATTATCTTATCACAAAACTATCTGTTACCTACAATTTCAGTGCTTGCAGAGAACACCTTACTAAAAACCGCTTGTCATTTCCTTCTGCTCCTCGTTGGGTTCGACACTCTTACTTATCGAAACGACTATGATAGATCCCTACACTTGTGGGTCATCACTCCGCCAACATACTTCACTCATATTCATATTGGCAAGGAAGTGCAATCAACTACCACATCTTGCACTAGTTCAAGGAGTCTCAAACCCTCTTGTTGGTAAGGCAAGCAACAAGGTAATCAAATGCTTTCATGGACACCATCTTGTCTGTACTTCACTCTGTGTGTATGGATATCCTTCTTTGTTCCTTGTGGGACTAACCCATGTAGGTATTGAAAGTGCAACTCACTCCAATGGATTGCTCAAATGATCTACATCAACATTGAGCATCCATATCTTCAACATCTACATGAAGTCATCATCGACAAACCCCAAGGTTAGTTCATCCCTCTAAAATTGGATATCACATCTAGGGGGATATTTACTCTAAGAATTGAGAAAACTCAACTCTAATGGTGTGAACACAACAATGCTTTATGAAAAGTGGTAACCCCACTTGTGCTTAAACGATGAGTATGACCTATGATCAAATGTCCTCATTTGACTCCCAAGTCAATATACTCATATACAGATGACCTAGTCATCATCAATTTCTTGATAGATGGTAGATTGTGTGTGCATGCTTTGCCACATATTTCATTTGCTATCTTATTGTGTGAGCATGTTGGTTGCATGATTTTCTTCATTCGAGGACATCCATTTGTTGCTTTGATTGTTTGGTCTTTTCTTTTGCCAAATGGATGGAGAAGAATGCCTAAGTACTCCCTCTAGCTATCTATGCTTTTCTCGTATCAAACTCTATTCATGCTACATCACAAAGTTTGATCAAGTCAGATTCAAACCCTCTGGGTGAGGAGCACTCGGAGCCACTGATTCGTCATAGACTTAAACTTCCAAAACCTCTTGATGTATTTCGGTCTGATTGATTCATTCCTTTCGGTCATACCGAGTTCATTGAGTTGATCTAGGTTTCAATCTCTGTGCAACCAATTTGAACAGTTCGGTCTCACCGAGTTGCAGTAACCACTTGCGATTCTGCATGTCAGTGCCACCGAGTTGCTCAACTCGGTCACACCGACAGGGTCTGGATATATATACCCACAGGTCGAATTTTGGAAATTTCTCTGAAACCCTTCGCCCGCACCTGTCTAGCTGTGCCGACTCGAGGTCTCCGAATCATCTCCTCCGTTTCTAGTGACCTCCCACCGCTAGTCTCCGCTGCCGTCAACGGAATCTTCGTTGCAATTGTCGTCGTAGCAAGTTCACCACCGAGTTAGGGTATGAACTCGACCCCTTTGTGCAATCTTTACTTCTTGTACTTAGGTCAATGCCATGAATCTTACCATGTTTGAGATACTTCTATCCAATCAAAAAATCCCTTAGATTAGTTTTGATTCGAAAACTTAGGGTTAGGTTTCCGCCGAACTCATCTCGGACCAACCGAGTTGGAGAAATTGGTTTCACCGATTTGGCCCAGGCCATTGCACTTGTGATTTTCGGTCTGATCGAAACTTACAAATAGGTGTGACCAAGTTCAATTCTCAGTGAAACCCTAGCAATCTCGGAGTCACCGATCTATGTCTCGGTCTGACCGATTTCACTAGTTTAGACTCTAATGTTGCTTCGGTGTCACCAATTTTAACAAATCGGTAGCTTCGAATGACTTCTGTAGAAAACTAAAACTAAGTTTTTGACTCATTTGTTTTACAAAATCTCTGCACTTTGTGATGCTCATCCACTCTGTCTCAACTATATATATTCACAGGGTCAGCTTTCAGCTTTCAGCCATGTCAGACACTAGTGACAGTCAAAACAGGTCTGAGGAACAGGTTCACATGAGTGAGGGCACTAGTCCCTCTGACAGCTATGATGATGGGAGCAGAAGAACTCCTAGCAACCTGGCTAAGATGGCAACCTGGCAAAGGAAGAGGAGAACATCTGAATCAGAGGATGAAGATTTTGTGGCTGATGAGGAAGTTACTTCAAGGAAAAAGGCTGTCAAGAAAGAGTTTGGCACAACAGCTTCAACCAAGCCAGGTATGAAGAAGAAGGCACCAGCCAGAAGGATTCCAATGTCCAGAGCCAGAGCCTCAACACAGGAAACCATTGAGTTCACTCTCGAAGCAAAGAGGCTGGTGAGGGCAAGAAGAGGAAGGAAAGGATCAAGAAGACCATGGCTAGAGTGATTGGCAGACCATCTATGGTCAGGGATTTAGATGAGGAGGAAGAAGAGCAATATGCACCTCCTGCCAAGACTCGGAAATTGATGGGGGGTGCCATCAAGTCATGGGCTGCTCCATCAAAGCCCATACTACCCCCAAGACTGCTGCTACTGCTCAAGCTTCTAAGCCTACATCACCCAAGAGATCAACTAGGAATATACCAGCTACTGAGAAGAAGAAGTCCCCAGTGCCTGAAGTGGAAGAAGAAGAAGAAGCCCAAGTGCTTCGAAAACTGAAGCTCAAGATCCCAGATCATGATGATACACATCCTATGGCTGAAAACATGAAGCTAAGGAAGGATGCATGCCTCAGTCTATGGAGGCACACATACCCATATGCCACTAGGAGGAGGACTGCTATGGACTACATGTTCCATACAAAGGAGCAGCAGGATTTCTATGAGACTGTGCTCCTAGACAAGGAGCCCATAGTCAGTGATATGAGATGGGTTGACTGAACTTACATTGACAACAATGCAGATCACTTTCTAGGAATTCATGACAGCTTCAGACTGACTGGAGTTGACAAATTTGTTGGCCAGAAACTCACCAAGTGGAATGATGAGATGGTGATGCAGTTCTACTCCACATCACATTTTTACCCAGATGGTAAAATTGTTTGGATGACTGAGGGCACAAGGTACCAGTCTATAGTTACTGAGTGGTCCAAGCTTATCAATGCCCCTTAAGAGCAAGAGGATGACACAAATGTGTATGCCAAGCCAAGGAAAGGACACAACTCCATGGCAGACATGCACAAGGAGATTCCTGATGCTACCTTGGATGCTCACAAATTTGGCTCTGTGTACTATCTACTGTCTGGACTGCCCACAATCAACACTATCCTTAGGCACACAATGTTGCCCACGTGTGGAGGTGACAGGATGATTAGAGGGCACTCCATCAATTTGCTGCACGTGTTTGACATTCCACAGAAGTTCAAAGTGATGACATTGATTGTAGAGACATTCAAGAGGACCGCTGCTGATTAGAAGAGATCATGCAGATATGCTCCACACATTCAGATGATCATCAACTCCAAGATGGGAAAAGGCACATATCTCTTGCAAAAGGAGCATCTTCCCTGTTGCCTGAATTTGAAGACAATGAAGTTGTCATGCATGCTACACATCCTACTTCAGTAGAGGCTCTGGAGAAGAGGGAGAAAGCTAAAGCAGAGAAGGCAGCAAATGATTCACAAGTTCCAGATGCTTCAACTGCTCACCTCAAGACCAACCAGGATCAGATTAGCTATCTTCTTGAAGCCACTGTAAGAATTGAGAAAGGATTGACAACCCTGACTCAAAATCAAGAGATTCTTGAGAGGATCATCAAGACAAAGTTTTATGATCTATACTTGAAGTTCACAGAGATTCAGGCTGCAGTAGACAACTCCAGGGTGAAGCTGAAGAGAGAAGAGGGAGAGCTACCACTGAAGTTTTTCAGAGAGTGCCAAGGGCACGAAGGTCTGCAGCTGTGCCAGCAAGTGACACAAGAGCTACTACATCAGCACGAGTAGCTATAGCCTCTGTTGTTCCTCCAGTTGCCACTCCACCAGCTCCACAGACCTCTTCGGATGCATTCGTTGCAGGACTCCTCTCCACACCACCTTCGTACTCCAGAGCTCCCGAAGAATGTGCTTAGAAATCTGCATAGCACTATGCATTTTCAAGCTTTTTGGTAACTTGTTGCCAAAGGGGGGGGAGTGTATAGATCATAGGCTTCGAGAGAGAGAGAGAGTGTGTGTGTTGCTTCTTTTGCCTCTCTTGCTACTTTATTTTCTTGCGTGTTTGGTTGATACACTATTTGTGCTTGTGTGTAAGATACTCCTATGATCATGTGTTTGATCATATCATACTTTAATGTTTGTGCTTGAATGATGATATTCTATCTGTCATGATGATCATTCATATCTTGTGTTGGTAATGAGTGCATATTTCATATTCTATCATTTTGAGCGCTCCACCAAGATGTATGTGACATGGAAGAGTGACCTATGATCCTAATCGATTCTGCATTTGCATTCAAAACCAAATTTTAAATAATGCACAAATTTAGGGGGAGCTCTTGCTTATCACATACTTCTCAAAGTGCTGATGTACTTCATTTATATTATCATTTGTCGAAGCTTTGATCTATATGTTGTCATCAATTATGAAAAAGGGGGAGATTGAAAGTGCAACTAATCCCCAGGTGATTTTGATAATTCATAACAACATATAGCTCATTGAACTAATATCCATTCAAGATTAATGTTTCAGAAAGTTCAATGATTGGTATGGCATGGACTAGAGATGTGGACCCCTCAAGATGCTAAGGACACATATTGGCAACAACTTAAGACTCTTCATTTCATTTTAGTGATCCAAGGTCAGATTGAGTACATAGGAAAAGCCAATACTATTAAAAGGGGATGAGGTGTTGCTTAATGGATTGCTTGCTCAAAATGCTTAGTGATATGCTCCAAAATCCCTCAACCACTTTGTCATTTCCACATATGTCCTAAACCTAAAGCCAAACTCGGCACCACTGATTTGATCTATCCGGCGCCCCCGAGTTCACTTGGCATAGCCATAGCCAGAAACCCTAATTAGTTCGGTCTCACCGATTGGGATCTAGGTCTCACCGATAGGGATCTAGGTCTCACCGAGAGGGGATTGCAAACTCTCTGTTTCCTTTCATAATGTTTCGGTCTAACCGAGATGAGCGATCGGTCCCACTGAGTTGGCAATGCAAACTCTCTGTTTCCCTTTCGTAACATTTCGGTCTCACCGAAATGAGTGATCAGTCCCACCGAGTTTGCCTGGCCAAGTCTCTGTTTGCTTATTACTGAAATCGGTCTCACCGTGTTCATGTGATTGGTCTCACCGAGATGAGGTTTTTCCCTAACCCTAGCGCGTCGGTCTCACCGAGTTGGTATTGTCGGTCCCACCGAAAATTCTAACGTTCACATTTTGAACCAGGTTGGTCTCACCGAGTTTCACTATTCGGTCCCACCGAGTTTGGTAAATTGTGTGTAATGGTTAGATTTTGTGTGGAGGCTATATATACCCCTCCACCCCCTTCTCCATTTGAGAGAGAGCCAAACGTGCCTACACTTCCACTACTCATTTTCTGAGAGAGAACCACCTACTCATGTGTTGAGACCAAGACATTCTAATCCAACCACAAGAATCTTGATCTCTAGCCTTCCCCAAGTTGCTTTCCACTCAAATCATCTTTCCACCATATCCAAATTTGTATGAGAGAGAGTTGAGTGTTGGGGAGACTATCATTTGAAGCACAAGAGCAAGGAGTTCATAATCAACACACCATCTATTACCTTTTGGAGAGTGGTGTCTCCTAGATTGGTTAGGTGTCACTTGGGAGCCTCCGTCAAGATTGTGAGTTGAACCAAGGAGTTTGTAAGGGCAAGGTGATCGCCTAGCTACTTCGTGAAGATCTACCCAAGTGAGACAAGTCCTTTATGGGCGATGGCCATGGTGGGATAGACAAGGTTGCTTCTTCGTGGACCCTTCTTGGCTGGAGCCCTCCGTGCACTCGCGCACCCGTTACCCTTCGTGGGTTGAAGTCTCCATCAACATGGACGGGCGATAGCACCACCTATTGGAACCATGCCAAAAATCTCCGTGTCTACATTGTGTTTGCCCCCTCCAAACTCCTCCCCTTTACCTTCATATGCACTTATTTACATTCCGCTGCTATACTCTTAGAATTGCATGTGTAGGTTGATTGCTTGACTTGTGTTAAGTTGCTAAAATCTGCCAAGACTAAAAATTGGGAAAAGGCTAGATTTTTATTTAGTCAAGTAGTCTAATCACCCCCTCCTCTAGACATACTTTCGATCCTACAAGCAGCCATAAGATGGGTGATAGGATAGGAAGTCATGTTGATGTTAAACTAACTGATAGGATGGGTCATATTTGTCAAATTAAATGAATGATATGACCCATCCCACGAGTTAATTTAACCTCGAGGTCCTTGTTTTTTTATTTTGCTATTTTTAACACATGTTAAAGAAGGTCTACCGCATTACTTTTTGACAATGTGCAATACGTGGCATACAGTTGATCCATCCGACCTGTTTGTGATGGAATAAGCCACGTGTGTTGTGGGAAAACGCTTGCTAGTGTACAACCTTTTGCGATTGATGAAATTCATCACCGACGGGTTCCCTAGTGTGGTCCGTGGTCATCTCATCATCATCTACTTCTTGTGCAAGCTTGATGTTCCTTATATGCTAAGTTTCCATTAATTGATGGTGTTTTATGAACACGCCACGGTTTCCTGCCACCCAGCAATACTGCGCATAAACCTAGGCGGCGTGCGACACACGGAGGAAACAAGCGCATCCTGTAGCACATCCACCTTTTCGAAGCATTCCAACCCACCAAAGCACCGCCTCTACCATGAACCTCGTCGACAAGTAAAACCAGAAGGCGCCACGGCCCGTCGAGGCCGCGGCGCCGCCCGGCAACGCGGTGGATGAACAATACGCATGGTGCTTGGCATCGCCTGGGTTGAGCATACCCTTGGCGCATGGTGCTTCAGCGCCGCGGATCAAGATAGGCATGTCAGCGCCGTTCGCATGGGTCGCGCCGTTCACCCTGTCCGTGGCTTGCTCGATGCCAACGCGTTGGTCGGTAGGCTCGAACGCCTAATTGGCCCAGGTGTCCACCTGGGCGTAGTAGAGGAACATGGTCGTCGCATCCTCGAGGTGATGATCTCCAATGAAATAGCTAACTTGGAGCTCGAGATCACGCTCCAGATGTACCGTGAACATGTCGACCACTTGGACGAACGCCTACATGAGTTCAGGCAGAACCAAGAGCTACCATAGGTAAGGGCTGCTGGTCATGGTCTCATGGGCATGTTTTATTTTCTTGAGTCGTTTTGACGTGGATAGCTATGTATTCACAGCAATCATAGTATTGCTTTGTTTATTGCTTTGTTTCAATGTGTGTACTTTGTTTTCCATTCTTATATGTTATATTCCAATGTGTGTCATACGCTTTCCATTCTGTATATGTGGATGATAACAGCTAGATCCAAATTAGTATACAAAAACAGATAGAAAATGGAATTCATAATATGTATAATATTAATGTTCGTTAGTTCATCACAGAATATATATAATATCATCACATATATGTGATGATACTTAACTACTAGGTACAATGCATAAAATTGAAAATGAACAATACTAAAATTAATAATCCCTCCTGGGGCCAGTATTCTGGCAGCCCCTCGCTAGCAGCTCCCTCATGCGCGGCGTCTTCCCAGCGCGGAGGCAGTAGTCCGCCTCCTCCGCCTCGCAGTGCTGAATGTATTGATCTGCCTCTTAAAGGAGGACGAGTGCGAACGATCTTTCCATTTTGTTGGGCACCCATTGGAGCTCCTCGCCAGTGACACACTGGAGCTTATCGGCCCACCTCCACACAGCGACGAGGCGCCTAGCGCCTTTGGCCTTCCCCGCGAAGTACCCGTCTTCGTACACCTCCTCCGCACGATGATGCGCTTGCCCCCAAAGCTCCACCGCCTCCTTTTTCCAGGCGACACTATGGGCTTCACAGGCCTCCTAGTACGTGGCATCCTCCTCTGCTATCTCCATCTTTAAAGCCACTTGCCTGTTTTTATCAGTCGGCGGCAGCGACTTCCAAAGACAAAGATCATACTGGCCCCAAAACCAATCCAAAGTTGGGGGGTCCGGCGCAACCTCGTTCGGCGGCGCGTAGGGGTCCTCATGGCTGCTCTTCGAGTGAGCATCCTTGGGGGGTGGCGACTCCTCGTCGGCGTGTGGGCAGACCGGCGACGTCATGACAGAGATTTAAGAGAGAGAGAGAGAGTGAGAGAGAGAGAGACAGGGCAAGCAAGGGGAGGATGTTGATGAGAATGCAGGCGGGACGACGTGAGCAAGGTAGTATTTATTGGCGGCCGGAATCTAGATCAACGGGAACAGTATACACGCTGGTTGCCGGAATTTATGAGTACTGTAGTTTGAATTACACACGATTCCCGCAGAAAAATCCGTGTGTGAACATAATAGCTGATGGTTCCCAATGCAGAACCGTGTCTGATTAATAATGCCCACCACTCACCTTCCAAACCTCGAGGCACGACATAGAGTGCCAATTGTGTGGGGGCCGGTTGTCTTGCCAGATTTTACATTTTCTTTTTTGATCACCAGATATTTACATCGTCTGATGATTTTTTAACTCGCACACATGTACACAAATATGATTTTTCAAACTGTTATGGTTAGCCGTTGTATGTAGATGTAGTTCAAATTTGAATTACGGTCATTAAATGGATAGAAAATTACGTAAATGTCTTCAAAAGGTCAAATGACCCCTGGAATTTTCCAAATTTTCACATGACAGTTGTATTAGTGCACGTTACACATAGAAAAAAATATTGAAGGCCGTAAGAGGAAGCTATCTCCCATTCATCACCAAAAATGCATTATTCCCTTTCGGAACCACAAGCCTTCTAGTGAGTTGCTCCGGTTTGTGAGGGGTGTGTATCCAAACTTTCGTCAAACAGGCCAATTTTTTACCACATCATCTTGGTGGCATGACATTACATCAACCAAGGTTTCATGTTTCTCTGATCATTTTCTAATTTTTTGGAATTAAAATGCCAAGGCACTCCATGCATGTGTCCATGCCGTGAAACCAACATGTTTGAAAATTCCTTCTAATTTATTGCACATGGAATTAACTCGCACACAAGTACACAAATATGATTTTTCGAACCGTTATGGTTAGCTGTTGCATGTAGATGTAGTTCAAATTTGAATTATGGTCATGAAATGGCTAGAAAATCACTTAAATGTCTTCAAAAGGTCAAATGACCCCTGAAATTTCCCAAATTTTCACATGACTGTTGTATTAGTGCATGTTATACGTAGAAAAAAATTGAAGGCCGTAAGAGGAAGCTATCTCCCGGTCGTCATCAAACATGCACTATTCCCTCTCGGAACCACGAGCCTTCTAGTGAGTTGCTCCAGTTTGTGAGGGGTGTGTGTCCAACCTTTCATCAAACACACAGATTTTTTTACCACATTAACTTGGTGGCATGACATTGCATCTAGCAAGGTTTCATGTTGTTTTGATCATTTTTAATTTTTTTGGAATTAAAATGCCAAGGCACTTGATGCATGTGTCCATGCGTGAGACCAATATGTTTGAAAATTCCTTCTAATTTACTGCACATGGAATTAGCATGCAACACAAATATGATTTTTCAAACTGTTATGGTTAGCCGTTGCATGTAGATGTAGTTCAAATTTGAATTACGATCATTGAATGGCTAGAAAATCGCCTAAATGTCTTCAAAAGGTCAAATGACCCCTGAAATTTTCCAAATTTTCACATGATAGTTGTATTAGTGCACGTTACACGTAGAAATTTTTTGAAGGTCGTAAGAGGAAGCTATCTCCCGTTTGTCATCAAACATGCATTGTTCCCTCTCGGAACCACGAGCCTTCTAGTGAGTTGCTCTGGTTTGTGAGGGGTGTGTGTGTCCAAACTTTCGTCAAATAGGCCAATTTTTTTACCACATCACCTTGGTGGCATGACATTACATCAAGCAAGGTTTCATGTTTTTCTGATCATTTTTTTAATTTTTTTAGAATTAAAATGCCATGGCACTCCATGAACGTGTCCATGCCGTGAGACCAATATGTTTGAAAATTCCTTCTAATTTACTGCACATGGAATTAAGTCGCACACAAGTACACAAATATGATTTTTCAAACCATTATGGTTAGCCATTGCATGTAGATGTAGTTCAAATTTGAATGATGGTCAATGAATGGCTAGAAAATCACTTAAATGTCTTGAAAAGGTCAAATTACCCCTGAAATTTTCCAATTTTTCACATGACAGTTGTATTAGTGCATGTTACACGTAGAATTTTTTTGAAGGCCGTAAGAGGAAGCTATCTCCCGTTCGTCATCAAACATGCATTGTTCCCTCTCGAAACCACGAGCCTTCTAGTGAGTTGCTCCGATTTGTGAGGGGTGTGTGTGTCCAAACTTTCGTCAAATAGGCCAATTTTTTTACCGCATCATGTTGGTGGCAAGACATTACATCAAGCAAGATTTCATGTTTTTCTGATCATTTTTTAATTTTTGGAATAAAATGCCATGGCACCCCATAAATGCGTCCATGTCGTGATACCAATATGTTTGAAAATTCCTTCTAATTTACTACATATGTGCTTAACTCACATACAAGTACACAAATATGATTTTTGAAATCATTATGGTTAGCCATTGCATGTAGATGTAGTTTATATTTGACTTACGGACATTAAGTGGCTAGAAAATCACTTAAATGTCTTCAAAATGTCAAATTACCCCTGAAATTTTCCATTTTTTCACATCACAGTTGTATTAGTGCATGTTACACATAGAAAAAAATTAAGGCCGTAAGAGGAAGCTATCTCCCATTCGTCATCAAACATGCATTGTTCCCTCTCGGAACCACAAGCCTTCTAGTGAGTTGTTGCGGTTTGTGAGGGGTGTGTATCCAAACTTTCGATAAACATGCCAATTTTTTTACCACATCATCTTGGTGGCATGACACTAATCAAGCAGGGTTTCATGTTTTTCTGATCATTTTTTCATTTTTTGGAATTAAAATGCAATCGCACTCCATGCATGTGTCAATGCCGTGAGACCAATATATTTGAAAAATCCTTCTAATGTACTGCACATGGAATTAACTCGCACACAAGTACACAAATATGATTTTTCAAACCTTTATGGTTAGCCGTTACATGTACATGTAGTTCTAATTTGAATTACGGTCATTAAATGGCTAGAAAATCACTTAGCTGTCTTTAAAAGATCAAATGACCCCTGAAATTTTCAAATTTTGACATGACAGTTGTATTAGTGCATGTTACAAGTTGAAAAAAAATTGAAGGCCGTAAGAGGGCTATCTCCCGTTCATCATAAAAAATGCATTGTTACCTCTCGGAACCACGATCCTTGTAGTGAGTTGCTCCGATTTGTGAGGAGCGTGTGTCCAAACTTTCATCAAACAGGAATTTTTTTACCACATCATCTTGGTGGCATGACATTACATCAAGCAAGCTTTCATCTTTTTCCGATCATTTTTTTAATTTTTTGGAATTAAAATACCATGGCACTCCATGCATGTGTCCATCCCGTGAGACCAATATGTTTGAAAATTCCTTTTAATTTACTGCACATGGAATTAACTCGCACACAAGTACACAAATATGATTTTTTTTAACCGTTATGGTTAGGCGTTGCATGTACATTTAGTTTCAATTCCAATTACGGTCATTAAATAGCTAGAAAATCACTTAAATGTCTTCAAAAGGTCAAATGACCCCTGAAATTTTCCAAATTTTCACATAACAGTTGTATTAGTTCACGTTGCACATAGAAAAAATTTGAAGGCCTAAGAGGAAGCTATCTCCCGTTTGTCATCAACCATGCATTGTTCCCTCTCGGAACCACGAGCCTTCTAGTGAGTTGCTGCGGTTTGTGAGGGGTGTGTGTCCAAAATTTCGTCAAACATGCCAAAAAAATTACCACATCATCTTGGTGGCATGACATTGCACCAACCAAGGTTTCATGTGTTTCTGATCTTTTTTTAATTTTTTGGAATTTAAATGCCTTGGCACTCTATGCTTAATTGTGTCATAGCCGTTAGACCAATATGTTTGAAAATTCCTTCTAATGTGCTGCACCTTGAATTAAATCATACACAAGTACACAAAATTGGACTTTTCAAACCATTATGGTTAGCCGTTGCATGTACATGTTGTTCTAATTTGAATTGCGGTCATTAAATGGCTAGAAAATCACTTAAATGTCTTCAAAACGTCTAATGATCCCTGAAATTTTCAAATTTTCACATGACAGTTGTATTAGTGCACATTACACGTTTAGAAAAAATTGAAGGCCGTAAGAGGAAGCTATCTCCCGTTCGTCATCAAACATGCATTGTTACCTCTCGGAACCACGAGCCTTCTAGTGAGTTGCTCCGATTTGTGAGGAGTGTGTGTCCAAACTTTCGTAAAACAGGAATTATTTTTACCACATCATCTTGGTGGCATGACATTACACCAAGCAAGGTTTCATGTTTTTCCGATCATTTTTTAATTTCTGGAATTAAAATGACACGACACTCCATGCATGTGTCCATCCCGTGAGACCAATATTTTTGAAAATTCCTTTTAATTTACTAAACATGGAATTAACTCGCACACAAGTACACAATATGATTTTTCAAACCGTTATGGTTAGCCGTTGCATGTACATGTTGTTCCAATTTCAATTACGGCCATTAAATAGCTAGAAAATCACTTAAATGTCTTCAAAAGGTCGAATGACCCTTCAAATTTTCCAAATTTTCACATGACAGTTGTATTAGTTCATGTTACACGTAGAAATTTTTGAAGGCCTAAGAGGATGCTATCTCCCGTTCGTCATCAAACATGTATTGTTCCCTCTCTGAACCACGAGCCTTCTAGTGAGTTGCTCCAGTTTGTGAGGGGTGTGTGTCCAAACTTTCGTCAAAGATGCCAAAAAATTTACCACATCATCTCTGTGGCATGCCATGTGTTTCTGATCTTTTTTATTATTATTTTGGAACATCAACCAAGGTTTCATGTGTTTCTGATCTTTTTTTTTATTTTTTTGGAATTTAAATGCCATGGCACTCTATGCTTAATTGTGTCATAGCCGTTAGACCAATATGTTTGAAAATTCCTTCCAATTTACAGCACATGGAATTTAATCATACACAAGTACACAAAATAGGACTTTTCAAACCGTTATGGTTAGCTATTGCATGTACCTGTAGTTCAAATTTCAATTGATGTCATTAAATGGCTAGAAAATTACTTAAATGTCTTAAAAGGTCAAATGACCCCTGAAATTTTCTAAATTTGACAAGACAGTTCTATTCGTACTACAAATTTTCTCGTACATTTAAAACATGATCCATTGGCACTTTACTCCAAATTCATCTTTCACAGCTAATAAAAACATCTACAACATCACACAGTTGTTTTGTAGGAATCGTTTGCGATGAAAATTTCTGGGTCTATTTAAGTCTTCCTCCTTAATCTTCGTCGGCTCGTCGGCTCTAGTGCCGGCAACCCCCGAATCCACAAATCTCGATCCCCATTCCCACACCCCCTTCTTGCAAAGATAACACCATGGAAACGCTTCATGAAGGCTCGTACGATGGCATCATCACCCCCCCTAGCGCCGCCGCCTGCACCGAGAGCGTCGCCGCTTACACCGAGAGTGTCCCCGCATCCGCATTGAGCACGGCCGCTTCCGCTGAGAGGGCGTCTGCAGCAGCCGAAAGGGAAGCTGCAGCAGCCGAGACGGCTGCAGCTGCTGCTGCGATGGTGGCTAGAAACGCCGAGAGCGCTCGAGCTACCGTCCATAACGCTGATGTCGCCTTGTCCCAGGTCGAGGCCATCCATGCCAAGATATTCCAGGCCACCTCAGAATCCAGCATGCAACCCATGTCCGGAAAGGCGGTGGTGGTCATGGAGCATCTGCTTCCTCATGAGGTCGCCATGTTGGGGAACATGGTAATTTCAAAAAAAAATCCTCCAACCACGCAAAATCTATCTAGGTGATGCATAACAACAAGAGGGGAGCGTGTGTACACGTACCCTCGTAGACCGAAAGCGGCATCATTTCAGTAGTGTGGTTGATGTAGTCGAAGGTCTTTGTGATCCAACCGATCCAAGTACCAAACATACGACACCTCCTTGTTCAGCACACATTTAGCTCGATGACGTCCCTCGTGCTCATGATCCAGTTGAGGACGAGGGTGAGTTCTGTCAGCACGACGGTGTGGCGACGGTCATGATGATGCTACCGACGCAGGTGAGGGAGTCCTGGATTAGGGGGTCCTCGGACAGCCGGACTATATACTTTGGCCGGACAGTTGGACTATGAAGATACAAGATTGAAGACTTCGTCCCGTGTCCGGATGGGACTCTCCTTGGCGTGGAAGGCAAGCTTGGCAATTCGGATATGTAGATCTCCTTCTCTGTAACCGACTATGTGTAACCCCAGCCCCCTCCGGTGTCTATATAAACCGGAGGGTTTAGTCTGTAGAACAACAATCATAATCATAGGCTAGCTTCTAGGGTCAGCCTCTATGATCTCGTGGTAGATCAACTCTTGTAATACTCATATCATCAAGATCAATCAAGCACAAAGTTGGGTATTACCTCCATCGAGAGGGCCTGAACCTGGGTAAACATCGTGTCCCCATCCTCCTGTTACCATTAGCCTTAGACGCACAGTTTGGGACCCCCTGAGATCCGCCGGTTTTGACACCGACATTGGTGCTTTCATTGAGAGTTCCATCGTGTCGTCTCGACAAGGCTTGATGGCTCCTTCAATCATCAGCAACGCTACAGTCCAGGGTGAGGTTTTCCTCCCCAGACAGATCTTCGTATTCGGCGGCTTTGCACTACGGCCCAAATCGCTTGGCCAACTGGGGCAGATCGACAGCTACGCCCTGGCCATCAGGTCAGGTTCGGAAACATGAACTACACGACCGACATCTGTGGAGACTTGATCTTCGACGGGTTCGAGTCTGCGTCAGGAGCGCCGAACAGTCACGACCTGCATGACTTAGATCTTCCATCGGACGGTGTTCGGGATATCGCACCTGCAGCTGCCCCGGCCCCTAATCTGGAGCAGATCGCGCCGCCCGAGGACTTGTGGATGGACCCCGCCACAGGGGCCGCTTACTCATCGGCGATGGAGCCAAACATAGATTCCGCCTCCAAAGAAATCCGTGTCACCGGACCTCCGGACTCGTCTTCGGTCTTAAGTTCCAAACCGCGCACGCCCGTGCCCACCGAATCTGATTGGGCACCGATCATGGAGTTCGCCTCCACGGATATCTTTCAACACTCACCCTTTGGTGACGTGCTAAATTCATTAAGCTCTCTCTCTTTATCAGTAGACTGTTGGCCGAACTATGTCCAACTCGAGTGGGATGCGGACGACGAAGAAATTCGCTGCCCACCCACCACCCACTTAATAGCCACTTTCGATGACTTAACCGACATGCTGGACTTCGACTCCGAAGACATCGACGGTATGGACGTTGATGTTGGAGATAATCGGGAACCACGGCCCACGGGGTGCTGGACAGCCACCACTTCATATGATATATACATTGTGGACACACTCAAGGAGAACAACGGCGACAAAAAGGATGCACCGGAGGATAATCCCCCCGGTCAGAAACCAAAGCGACGGCGCATGCACCGCTCTAAGTCCAGCCATAGTAAAAATAGCGATAACAGCGCAAGAAAAATCGACACCCCAGTAGACTCCAATGGAAACGACGACTCGATGGACCCAGCGATGGAGCAGGACGAACCAGGGCACGCCGAACATAGCCCAGAGCAGACGCCCGATCATGGCGATCCCGAGGGTAAAAGTCATCAACCTGCCTTCGGAGAGGAGGACAGTCCGGACGACGACGCATTCATCATCCCGGAAAAACGTTTGGAACAAGAGAACCTCCATAGAAGGCTTATGGCCACCATGAGGATCCTGAAGAAGCAGAAGCAAAGGCTTAAGGCCGCGCAGGATACGCTCAACCGCAGATGGAACAAAGTGCTAGACACTGAAGAAAAATACGGCGATGATCGCCACACAAAGAGCTACCCAAAGCGCAAGCTGCTGCCCGAATTCGACGACGAGGCCATAGATCCCATTCCGCCGAAGAATAATAGGGCCGATCAGCCGGACCGACCACCTCGTGGCCATGAAAGAGCGGCTACTGATGCGGCACACAAGCTAGCACACAATTTACGTGAGCTCCTGGACAAAAAGGCCGGTGCGACCAGGTCCATCTATGGATCTAGAGCACGTGCTCCGACACAAGATCATAGCCACCAAAACGATCATACTGATCGAATACCAATTCGAAATCAACCCCGAACACAACAACCGTCGACAGCATGCCATGACACATCCAATTACAGGGGTGCTGCACACCCCCTGTGCTTAACCGATGAAGTGCTGGATCATGAGTTTCCATAGGGATTCAAACCCGTGAATTTAGAGGCATACGACAGAACGACAGACCCTAGGGTCTGGATTGAGGCCTTTAACCTTCATATCCACATGGCTCGCGGAGATGATCTCTGCGCCATTAAATATCTGCCCCTCAAGTTGAAAGGACCAGCTCGGCATTGGTTGAAAAGCTTCCCTGAAAAATCAATTGGAAGTTGGAGGAACTCGAGGATGCTTTCCGGGCCAATTTTCAAGGGACCTATGTCCGACCTCCAGATGGAGATGATTTAAGTCACATAATCCAACAACCCAGAGAGTCAGCCCGTAAGCTTTGGAATAGATTTCTCACTAAGAAGAATCAAATCGTTGATTGTCTGGATGCCGAAGCCTTAGCGGTCTTCAAGCATAGTATCCGAGACAAATGGCTCGCCAGACACCTCGGCCAAGAAAAGCCAAGGACAATGGCGGCCCTAACAAGCCTTATGACCGCTTTTGCGCAGGTGAGGACAGCTGGTTGGCCCATAGAGGCACCAGCGACCCAGGCACATCCGAAATTAGGGATGGCAACGAGAAGCCACGACGCAATAAAAACAAGCGTCAAAATAAGGAAGAGAGTCCGGACAACACGACGGACAATGCCGGATTTAGGGGCTCTCGACCTGGTCAATAGAAAAAGCCATTTAAAGGCAGCAGAGATGGACCGTCCAGCCTAAATAAAGTTCTAGACAGATTATGTCAAATTCATGGCACCCCCGAATATTGGGTCTTCAAGCAGGCTCGCAAGCTAAACGCCGAACACAAAGGAAGGGAGACGCCAAGTGAAGACGAGGATGTGCCTCGCCAGCCGAACACTGGGGGATAGAGAAAATTCCCACCAGAAGTCAAAATAGTGAATATGATTTACGCAACTCACATACCGAAGAGAAGGCGCAAACGCGCACTCAGAGACGTATACGCTGTAGAGCCCGTCGCCCCCAAATTCAACCATTGGTCGGCATGCGTGATCACTTTTGATCGCAGGGATCATCCGACTAGTACCTGGCATGGACGATCGGCTGCCTTGGTGCTCGACCCATTAATTGATGGATACCATCTTACTCGAGTCCTTATGGACGGCGGCAGTAGTCTTAATCTGATATATCAGGACACTGTCCGCAAGATGGGGATAGACCCGTCAAGAATCAGCCAAAGTAACACTTCCTTTAAAGGAGTAATACCAGGCGTTGAGGCCTGCTGCACGGGCTCTCTCGTATTAGAGGTTATATTCGGTTCTGCCGACAACTTCAGAAGCGAAGAATTAATCTTCGACATCGCTCCATTCCGAAGCGGCTATCACGCACTACTCGGAAGAGCGGCCTTCGCTCACTTCAATGCAGTACCGCACTACGCCTACCTTAAACTCAAGATGCCCGGTCCATGTGGCATCATCAAAGTTAGCGGAAACACAAAGCGTTCCTTACGAGCGGAAGAATATGTGGCAGCTCTAGCAGCCGAACATTGAGCGACCTCTCTAACCAGAATACATGATCGGTCATCAAGACCACAAACACTGTTAGACGAGTCCGATGCACCGCCGATGGTAATAGCCCGGATAAACCTGAGCTGGGGTCTATAGATATACCCCCATAGGCGGTGCTAGGGGCTGCGAACTTGTAACAAAGCCCATAGTTCGGCTTGGCCCTATTATTATAATAATATATTGCATTTTAATGATTCATTAAGAATAACGAACTTCTCGCACGATTACACTAGACTCTTTTACCTGGGTTTTTCCTTTTTTACAGATGACCATCGTGCTACACCCTTCCAGGATACGGCACAACAGAGACAAAGGGGCAGACATGTACAGGGCCCCGCTCAAAGGTTTCTATTTAGATTAAGCCCCTGTGTAAACCTTCTTTAATGTATCTTGTTACTTGACATCCCCCGGGTACTTAATACACCCACGAGGGATACTGGTGCTTTTGGCGTTTCTCCATGTCAGATTAATGCACTTATCTGGAAATTCGGGGTTCATTATCGAGGGCGTTACTCAGCCCAGTATATGTTACAAAGTCTGAATACCTTCGGGAGTGTTCGGCGTTGCGAGTTTGGCCTTATATGCATCAGCTCCGAATCATGTCTTTGGTCAAATGTTGGGTTTACCCGGCTCCTGGGTTTGCTACCTTACGTTCTGTTTTATCGGCTAAGCTGGCCAAAGGACAACTACTGCGATTGTGCCTTGGTTATTCCGGATGAGCACCTCAGTTGAGAAAGTTGAAAACTGACTGTCATGATACAGCGAGAGACTGGTCAACCACTCGAGGACTTAACGGAATCTTCGGGATTCTTCCGCATTAATGAAGGACCGGTTTCCCGGTCTTGTACGCACGCGCAACAAATTCGGATGAATGCGGAAGTACCAGGGGCTATATAGTAGCCCCAATGTCAAACTCCTATGGCTAAGTGAAAGTGTTAAAGCAATATAGTATGATGGCCTAGTTCGTCACGCTATCACCTCCTTAACGGACCAACACGTTGGATAAAGTGTGATTATGCGCCTTTTTCGAACACCCCCCCATTATATGCGTGGGGGCTGAAGCCGATGACTGCAAACTTTCAGGTTATATACATACATAAACGGCCGCACAGGAGGCACTATAATACTTTCGGGAAAAAGTATAAACACAACCTTTATAATCAAAATAGCATTGTTTTTACAACTGAGATACATGTCACTCGAACATAATACTCTTCGAGCACTGAGCCTCTATTAAATGGGTGCCTTCTAGGACTTGCTCAAAATAGTGCTTGCCCGGGTCCTGGCCTCCCGCCGGACCCTGGGTTGCAATACCAGTGGCCTCCATATCTGCCGAATATGTTTTAACACGGGCAAGAGCCATCCGCGCACCCTCTATGCACGCCGACCTCTTCACAGCATCGATGTGCGACACAACACCAAGGAATTGTTGCACTAAACCAAAATAATTGTCCAGCCTTGGTCCCTTCGGCCAAAGATGGTCTACGACAGACTTCATGGCAAGTCCGGACAACCTATGGAGCACGGTCCATGCGGCCATCCTTTCATTCAACGGCAGCGGACACGTCGGGGAACTGAACTGCGACCAGAATAACCTTTCCACCTCATTATCTTTCTGATCTTTGAAAAACTTGGTCGCATCAGCAGTACTTTTTGCCAGGTCCACATACGCGTCTGCAACATTCCATAGCTGATCCAGAGGGGCATACTTCGGATCTCCAAACTTCATCCGCAACAAAAAGGGCCTCCCAACCGTGATATCTCCGGCTTGTCGAAGCTCCTCCCGTGCAGCTCTAATTTCAGAGCGTGTTTCCTTGGCTGCTTCCAAGGCCTTCTTCAGGTCAGCCGCTTTCGCTTGGCTCTCCTTTTCAAGGAGCTCATATTGGCCGGCGGCATCTTTCAGCTCAACAGCCATCTTGGCTATTTTGTATTCGCTATGGCAATGAGCAGCCTGCTCGGCTCTTAACTCTCCGGCCGCCTTTAGGGCGGCCGCATCACTTCTCCTAGCTATTTCCTTGGCTAGGGCAAGTTCCACCTGAAGGGCCTCCACGACAACAGCTCCATCTGCAGCCACATCATATTATAGATACTAGCATCATGCTCCTCTTAAAATATTTGCCGACAATTTACAAAATAAACACATACTCTGTGCCTCGTCAAGCCGCTTGTTCACAAGCGCGATGTCGGCATCCGCCACATCAAGCTGTCGCCTCAGCTCGGCGAATTCAGTAGTCCGGTCAACTGCCGGACACTTAGCCGTTTGCACATAACGCACCGCGATCATTACTTGGGAGTATGATCCTCTGTTTGCCGCCTCGGGCTGGCAACCAGAGTCTCAGGGGCTACTATCTATATAGAGCACACCTAGCATGTGCGGTATAGCTGAAAGTTTACATATTTCTTTGTGTACCTCAAAGCCTTTGAGCAGGCTCGTTAAAGCTTCATTCAACTCGCTTTTGGCGGATGAAATCCTCTCAAACACCATACTCATTAAAGTACGGTGCGCCTCCGATATAGTCACTCGCTCCAGAAGGCCCGTCAGTGTGTCCGGCTCGGTGCCGGACAATCCCTGACTCTTCTTGTTGCTCTCCCTGGGAGACAAATACTCCGGGCTTCGGGCAGCTGAAGCATTAACTTATGGCCTTAGTGGATCAGGAGAAATCCTCCGTGACGACACCTCGGGGTCGTCCTCCCCATGGGGAGGGGAGGTAGGAGGAGGCGTTTCGCTCTCCATCTTGTCCAAAAAAAGATCCACAAAAGACGAACTCTGTTGAGAAGGGCTATGATCCGGACTGCAATATAGGTCTTGGTTATTATTCTCAGAGATAAAGCAGGACATATTTATCACAATACTTTTTCACTTACAGCTTGGTGGAGGGTTGGCTCGTTTGCGGGCGATGTGCGGTGAGGACGCCCTCTGGGGCAGGACTCCATGGTGAGGGTTTCTTCCCTTGTTTGGGCACCTCCGTTTCCAAGTCTTCGGAGGTGGCCCTTTTCTTCCCGCGGGGGGAAGGAATTTTAGATTCACCTCCCCGATTATCCTCCTTCGTGGAGACATTAATTCCCCCGATTTGGATGTGCAATGTATGAAGCTCGCTTTCGGCCTCTCTACTCTTCCCTTCATCCTTCCCCGATGGCACTTGTTATGGTGCGCGTTTAAGCATCCTGGTTAGTACCGGATTCGGCGAGCCTTCGGGAAGAGGGGCCGGACACCTGATCCTCTCCGCCTTTCTTAGCCAATCCTGGTAGCGGATAGTTCTCAGAATAATGTTATGATAAACATGACCAGCGTGTTCGGTTGCAGAGTTACTTACTTGGGTATCTGGACAATTGTAGTTCATGTCCACATCCTCGGTGGTGTCCGGACACTTTATTCATGGTCCGAAGAATAACTGATACATTCCTTTGAGCGTCATGCCAAAGAAGTGCTGAATAGTTCGCGGTCCTTCTGGGTTGAACTCCCACATCCGGAGGGGTCGACGTTTGCACGGCAGGACCCGGCGAACTAGCATTACTTGAGTTACTTTGATGAGGCTGACATCCCTCTGAAGAAGATACCGAATGTGGTTCTGCAATGTCGTTACGTCATTAGCAGGCCCCCAGTCCAGTCCCTTGTTGACCCATGACGCCAGTTGAGGCGGATGGCCCGAGCGGAAGGTAGGGGCGGCCACCCACTTTGTGCCTCGGGGAGCAATGATATAGAACCACCTCTGCTGCCATAAGTCGGACACCTCCGGGAAGGAACCCTCTGGCCATGGTGCATCGGCACCTTTGCTTATTATAGCGCCTACGCACTCCGCGTGTCGCCCGTCGATCACCTTCGGCTTTATATTGAAGGTCTTGAGCCATAAGCCGAAGTGTGGGGTGACGTGGAGGAAGGCTTCGTACACGACGATAAATGACGAGATGCGAAGGATGGAATCCGGAGCGAGATCGTGAAAGTCTAGCACATAATAGAACATGAGCCCTCTCACAAAGGGATCAAGACTAAAGCCTAAGCCTCGGAGGAAGTGGGAAACAAATACAAGCTCTCATTGGGATCGGGAGTGGGGATGACTTGCCCTGGGGCAGGTAGCCTGTGTTGGATTTTGGCGGTCAGATATCTGGCCTCCTTGAGCTTCTCGATGTCCTCCTCTGTGATAGAGGAGGCCATCCAACAACCTTGAAGGTTGGATCTGGACATGATTGAAGGTCCGAAGTGCTTAAGCCTGAGCTTTGGGTGTTGGAACTCGAGGTGGGGGAAGGAGCAAGCATGGGAAGAAAGGGACATGCCTCGGTCCCTCTATAAAGGGGGTGAATATCAAGCGTCCTCAACTTGACTGTTTGGGACTAAAATCGAGGAGTCATACCAACAGGCATAGTTGGGTTACCCACGCCCGTATTGATGAGAATCCCGCGATAAGGGGAACACGATCTGTGCTTCGACAAGATGTGCCAATAAAACTGCCTCGCAACACGTGTAGTGGCAGGCAGGGAAAACCGGTTCGTAATGACCGGGCCGGGGCATGATGTCACGCTAGGAAAAGTTGTCAACAGATTAGATTTGTGGAATATTATGCTCTCTACGGTGGTATGTGGAATTTATTTTGCAGAGCCGGACATGATCCTCGTATTCAAGATCTTCTATGGAGTATTCGGAGATGGAACCTGCCTTGCAATGCCGAAGACAATCTACCCGCCGGACTCATCATCATTGAAGCCTGGTTCAGGGGCTATTGAGGGAGTCCTGGATTAGGGGGTCCTCGGACAGCCGAACTGTTGGACTATGAAGATACAAGATTGAAGACTTTGTCCCGTGTCCGGATGGGACTCTCCTTGGCGTGGAAGGCAAGCTTGGAAATTCGGATATGTAGATCTCCTTCTTTGTAACCGACTTTGTGTAACCCCAGCCCCCTCCGGTGTCTATATAAACTAAAGGGTTTAGTCCGTAGAACAACAATCTTAATCATAGGCTAGATTCTAGGGTTAGCCTCTACGATCTCGTGGTAGATCAACTCTTGTAATACTCATATCATCAAGATAAATAAAGCAGGAAGTAGGGTATTACCTCCATCGAGAGGGCCTGAACCTGGGTAAACATCATGTCCCCAGCCTCCTGTTACCATTAGCCTTAGACGCACAGTTCAGGACCCCCACTACAAGAAATATGTCAACTTCTGACCACCACTATTGGTCACTGAAAGGTCATTGTTGTTCATTTGTGACCTTTTTCTGACCAAACACAGATGGTCAAAAGCTGGCGGTCGTAAACTAAAATTCACGACCTTCTTCGGGATAAGGTCGTAGACGTTTACGACCAAAAAAAAGGTCGTGGAACCCATGACCTTTTGTTTTGGTCACTGGTTGTCTGACCAGGCCACGTCGGATCCGACATGGCAATCTGACGTGGCGAAATTGCGACCAATTGAAAAGGTCGTTGATAAGATTCAGCCCGGTCCAATTTGGTGTTTTAGCTGGGTCGAGCCCAAGAATTTGGCCTTTTTTTATTTTTTTTCCTATTAATTTTTGTGAGCTACATGGGTCAGGCCCAACATTATAGCCTTTTTATTTTCTGGGTTGTAGCCTTTGTTTCTCTTTTTTTAATGCACCCCAATTGTCAAATTCTGGTAAGTGGGTCTGAAATGTGACGTTCTATTTTGTGGGACCCTGCTGTCAAGGTCATCTTCTTCAATTTCAATATGCCAATGCAGAAAACAGACGCAATACTTCGAATAACAGCAAGCAGTCTGCTACATCATATAACATACATACCAATCTGATCAGCATCATGTTTACAATTAGATAACAAGCTCTAAAGTGTACAGTGTATCCCATGAGTATCCCACGAGTCTATCACATGAGCCCTACAAGTTCTGCTACATCATATAACACACATTCAAATAGGATTAGCCTAAAGGGCTCCAATGATCTAGAACTATGCTTCAACTTCTTTGTCCTGATGCTCGCGAAGAAACATAAAAGACCAGCATCTGCACGTTATAGAACAAAATGTTTAGGCACAAAATAAAAGTAAATCTAACAACATATTTAACAGTAAATAAAAAAATAATTAAGGCCAATCCGTATGCATAAATACCAGCAGAACATGCAAAAAGAGGCGGTGCTAGGAACTGAGAAATGTACCAATGGTGTAGTAGTGTTGTTGTATTAGGGTCGTCCCAGCTTGTCCCTGCCCAAACGGCATGATGATCCGTTGATCCATGTACTGCTCCAACATCACTTCCGCTACCACTACTGGAAGAAGCTCAGCTCATCAATCATCTGCACACCAACAAACCAAGAAGATAGCCTATTTAGCCTACTGAAATAAACCCATCCATCAAAATCTTCTTTCTGAACATCAACATCAAATCAACAACACTGAATTAACATGCATAAAAGGATAGAGCTAATATAGGGCAGGTATATGGGTATCAAAACAAACAAGAAAGGAACGACAATCTATTTTAAGTACTTCAGGTTTGAGCCATTTTCGATACTAAAATCAATACATAACAGCCAACATTATGTGTGTACAACCAGTCAATAACTACTACGACCAGTCAACATTATATGCGTACAACCAACCAACATTATGTGTGTACAACCAGTTAGTGCTACACATGCGCCCATTTGAATGTGATGTGATCTGCCGAAACAAGTACAACCTGTCAATGCTGGCAGCAGAGAACAAGATCCATGGACAACAACGAGATATGTGTGCACTGTGATAATAATTATGTAACACTAGAGCAAGACAGTGTACAATCTGTCATCATCAAGCTCAAGGAATCATTCTAGCTAGTACCAAATCGATAGCAACATGAGAGGAGAAGAAGCTCCCTAGTATGGAACAGAACAATATCAAGAGCATATCACAAAATTATGAACTGAAATCAAACACAAGCGACTCTGAGTTACTTATTTAGATTGTACACGATAATGAGATGCTGACACGAGACGACAAACAGTACCAGTAGAATGCAACAGGATGTTGCTTGCACACCACCATTGTGCCAAAGGTCTTCCAGGGATATGTTGTTCACCTGATCACCACCTCCCTGCATGCCACACACACAGTGCAAGTTAGATTACATACAGACAGATTGTGTTTCTAATGCATGCATACCACTAACAGAGACCGTGGTGTTCTAGGATGATGCAGAGTCCATCTAACTAATCAATATCATATATGATGCAGAGTCCTACGGATGATGCAATACCTTTCAAAGGGAGGCACCCTTTGAATACTAGGTTGTTATGCTATCTATAATAGCACTAAAAAAACCTAAGCTAATCATCCTAATCGAGGCAGCAGCGAAAAGGACATGTGAGCAGGGCAGGTATGCACATTTTGAAAAGAATGAACAGAGCCAACTAAAATTTGTGATCATTAAAACTTGTGAGAAATTTGGTCAATCACATGAACAGGGCCTTTATGCACATTTTTCTCTACCAGTAGTCCAGTACCAGTACAAAGACAATAGATCGGCAATATCATTTAAAAACTTTGTTGTAAGGTTGCCGTTAGCTTTCTGCTCTGATTCAAGTTAACTTGGCACTTGTAAGATTTTTAAACACGTACTGTGGCTTCACACTTGGGAGTAACCCATGAGATGATGAATACCCCTAGACAAATAATGCTTGGGCTTACCATAGACATTACCCTTGGGCACTCTCTGCCACCACGCCTGACACGGATACGGTAGACCACATACCCCTAGACACAAGGAACATATGGTAAGCAAAGGGAATCAATTATATCGTGGAGAAAGGAGTGCATAATAAGATAGCTGCACAAATTGAAGCAAAAAAATTACAAACAAAGACATGCATCAATTATTGGACCAAAAGCCATAAGCTATGCAGCAATGCTTTAAAAAGGTGTTCTAAAAATGAGTTATCATGCGTGAAGATTCATGGCTTTCAAGCCAAATGATCAATCTTATGGCCACATTCATGGCATAGTTTGTTCAAATGATCTCATATTGTGCACAAGGGTGCATCTTGGAATTCCAAACAATGTTGCCTAAGGGAGTTTTCATTTTCTTTGCACGGAAAATTAATTTTCCATTTTTCGAGTGCCCGAAATGAGGTTTTTTTGTGAAGGAACTACCAAATAATTGTTGCAAAAATGGACCAAATCAATTTTATAAAATACTAGGCCATGTTTAATGCACAATTGACAAAATGGTTGGGTGTAAAAAGTTTTGATCCACCTCTGATGAAAAAGACAAATTGCCGCCGATTCAGTTGGAAGCAGGTCAAATTTGAACTGCAGCTGCCTCATAGTTTGCTATTTATTTTTTCCAAAACTCATTTCTAGTTACATAAGTATCTATTTTACATATAAACACCAAAAGTTTTCCAAGATTCAACCACTAGCTAGGAACGGTCAACCCGCCGTTTTGACCGCATTTTGAAACGGGCATAAAAATTCAAAAAAAACAAAAAATTGGGAAACCTTCGCATGGTGTCATTATATGTGACCAAGTTTCCAGGAAAAATAATAAACTTGTAATAAGGAAATTATTTTAAAAAAGTGTTCTAAAAAATGAGCTATCGTGCGTGAAGATTCATGGCTTTCAAGCCAAAGGATCAATCTTATGGCCACATTCATGGCATAGTTTGTTCAAATGATCTCATATTGTGCACAAGGGTGCATCTTGGAATTTCAAAAAATGTTGCCTGAGGGAGTTCTCATTTTCTTTGCACGGAAAATTAATTTTCCATTTTCTGAGTGCCCGAAATGAGGTTTTTTGTGAAGGAACTACCAAATAATTCTTGCAATAATGGACCAAATCAATTTTATAAAATACTAGGCCATGTTGAATGCTCAATTGATAAAATGGTTGGGTGTAAAAAGTTTTGATCCACCTCTGGTGAAAAAGACAAATTGCCGCCGATTTAGTAGGAAGCGGGTCAAATTTGAACTGCAGCTGCCTCATAGTTTGCCATTTATTTTTTCCAAAAATCATTTCTAGTTATATAAGTATATATTTTATCATAGAAACAACAAAAGTTTTCAAAGATTCAATCACTAGCTAGGAACGGTCAAGCTCGCCGTTTTGACCGCATTTTGAAACGGGCATAAAACATTTAAAAAAATCAAAAAATTGGAAAACCTTTGCATTGTGTCATTATATGTGACCAAGTTTCCATTAAAAATAATAAACTTGTAATAAGGAAATTAGTTTTAAAAAGTGTTCTCAAAAATGAACTATCATGCGTGAAGATTCATGGCTTTCAAGCCAAATGATCAATCTTATGACCACATTCATGGCATAGTTTGTTCAAATGATCTCATATTGTGCACAAGGGTGCATCTTAGAATTCCAAACAATGTTGCCTAATGGAGTTTTCATTTATTTTGCACGGAAAATTCATTTTCCATTTTCCGAGTGCCTGAAATGAGGTTTTTTGTGAAGGAACTACCAAATAATTGTTGCAAAAATGGACCAAATCAATTTTATAAAATACTAGGCCATGTTTAATGCACAATTTACAAAATGGTTGGGTGTAAAAAGTTTTGATCCACCTTTGATGAAAAAGACAATTTGCCGCCGATTCAGTTGGAAGCGGGTCAAATTTGAACTGCAGCTGCCTCATAGTTTGCTATTTATTTTTTCCAAAACTCATTTCTAGTTACATAAGTATCTATTTTACATTGAAACACCAAAAGTTTTCCAAGATTCAACCACTAGCTAGGAACGGTCAACCCGCCATTTTGACTGCATTTTGAAATGGGCATAAAAAATTCAAAAAAATTAAAAAATTGGAAAACCTTTGCATTGTGTCATTATATGTGACCAAGTTTTCAGGAAAAATAATAAACTTGTAATAAGGAAATTATTTTAAAAAAGTGTTCTAAAAAATGAGCTATCGTGCGTGAAGATTCATGGCTTTCAAGCCAAATGATCAATCTTATGGCCACATTCATGTCATAGTTTGTTCAAATGATCTCATATTGTGCACAAGGGTGCATCTTGGAATTCCAAACAATGTTGCCTAAGGGAGTTCTCATTTTCTTTGCACGGAAAATTAATGTTCCATTTCTCGAGTGCCTGAAATGAGGTTTTTTGTGAAGGAACTACCAAATAATTGTTGCCAAAATGGACCAAATCAATTTTATAAAATACTAGGCCATGTTTAATGCACAATTGACAAAATGGTTGGGTGTAAAAAGTTTTGATCCACCTCTGGTGAAAAAGACATATTGCCGCCGTTTCAGTAGGAAGTGGGTTAAATTTGAACTGCAGCTGCCTCATAGTTTGCCATTTATTTTTTCCAAAAAACATTTCTAGTTATATAAGTATATATTTTATCATAGAAACACCAAAAGTTTTCAAAGATTCAATCACTAGCTAGGAACGGTCAAGCTCGCCGTTTTGACCGCATTTTGAAACGGGCATAAAAAATTTAAAAAAAATCAAAAAATTGGAAAACTTTTGCATTGTGTCATTATATGTGACCAAGTTTCCATTAAAAATAATAAACTTGTAATAAGGAAATTATTTTTAAAAAGTGTTCTCAAAAATGAGCTATCATGCGCTAGAGGGCATGAACGCGCGCCCATAGAAGTGCACGATGTAGAGCCCGTCGTACCCACGTTTCACTAGTGGAAGTCTCGTCCTATCTCTTTCGATCACATGGACGGCTGAACTACAATTCGGCGAGAAGGATCACAGGCCTTGGTGCTTGACCCAATAATCAACGGATACCGTCTCACCCGTGTCCTCATGGACGGCGGTAGTGGTCTCAATTTAATATACGAGGACACTGTCCGCAGAATGGGGATAGACCCATCCAGAATTAAACAAAGCAACACCACCTTTGAAGGGGTGATATCAGGCGTTGCAGCCTGCGCGAGGGGCTCCGTCATGATGGAAGTAACATTCGGCTCCCCAGGCAACTCCAGAAGTGAAGAGCTGCTCTTCACTGTTGCACCCTTTCAAACCAGGGGCTGTCTATATTTAATATAGCCCCACGCTTGGCTCAAAACAATTAAGAGTCTAACCTGTTGGCCTGCCAATAAGGGTGCAACAGTGAAGAGCAGCTCTTCACTTCTGGAGTTGCCTGGGGAGCCAAATGTTACTTCCAGCATGACGGAGCCCCTCGTGCAGGCTGCAACGCCTGATATCACCCCTTCAAAGGTGGTGTTGCTTTGTTTAATTCTGGATGGGTCTATCCCCATTCTGCGGACAGTGTCCTCGTATATTAAATTGAGACCACTACCGCCGTCCATGAGGACACGGGTGAGACGGTATCCGTTGATTATTGGGTCAAGCACCAAGGCATGTGATCCTTCTCGCCGAATTGTAGTTCAGCCGTCCATGTGATCGAAAGAGATAGGACGAGACTTCCACTAGTGAAACGTGGGTACGACGGGCTCTACATCGTGCACTTCTATGGGCGCGCGTTCATGCCCTCTAGTGCCCTGTGAACCTCTGGCGGGAATTTTTTCTATACCCCAGTGTTCGGCTGGTGAGGTTCATCCTCGTTTTCGCTTGGTGTGCCCTTCCCCTTGTGTTCGGCATTTAATTTGCCGGCCTGCTTGAAGACCCAGCACTCTCTATGGGTGTGGTTCGCAGGTTTCTCCGGGGTGCCATGAATTTGGCGTAGTCTGTCGAGGACTCTGTTCAGACCGGACGGTCCATCTTTACTGCCTTTGAATGGCTTCTTTTGCTGATCAGGTCGAGAGCCCCTGAATCCGGTGTTCATCGTCGTGCTGCCAGGCTCTCTTCCTTGTTTTGGTGTTTGTTTTTATTACGCCGTGGCTTCCCATTGCCATCCCTTAGTTTGAATGTGCTGGGGTCGCTGGTGCCTTTACGGGCCAACCAGCTATCCTCACCCGTGCAAAAGCGGGTCATACGGTTTGTTAAGGCTGCCATTGTCCTTGGCTTTTCTTGACCGAGGTGTCGGGCGAGCCATTCGTCACGGATGCTGTGTTTGAAAGCCGGTAAGGCTTCAGCGTTCGGACAATCGACAATTTGATTCTTCTTAGTGAGGAATCTGTTCCAAAGCTTGCAGGAGGACTCTCCGGGCTGTTGGATTATGTGACTTAGATCGTCTGCATCCGGAGGCCGGACATAAGTCCCTTGAGAATTGGTCCTGAAAGCGTCTTCGAGTTCTTCCCAACTCCCAATTGAGTTTTCGGGGAGGCTTTTCAACCAGTGTCGAGCTGGTCCCTTCAACTTGAGGGGAAGGTATTTGATAGCGTTGAGGTCATCCCCATGAGTCATGTGAATATGCAGGATAAAATCCTCGATCCAGAGCCCTGGGTCTGTCGTGCCGTAGTATGCTTCTATGCTCATAGGTTTAAAGCCTTGTGGGAATTCCTGGTCCAGTACTTCTTCGGTGAAGCACAGGGGGTGAGCAGCCCCCCTGTATCTAGACACATTGTGGCATGTAGTCGGTTGTTGTTGTGTCCGGGGTTGATTCCGAACTGGTATCTGGCTTTTATGAGCGTTTGGGTGACCATAGTCCAGCGCTGGGGTGTGTCTTCTAGATCCATATATGGACCTGGCTGCACCGGTCTTTTTATCTGGATGCTCACGTGGATCGTGCGCAGTGTCCATGGTCGCTCTATTATGGTTGTGAGGCGGTACATCTGGTTTCTTGGTCAAATTTTATTTTGGTGGAACAGCCGCGTCGTCGAATTCTGGAAGTAGCTTGCGCTTCGGATAGCTTTTCGTATGGCGGTCATCGCCATATCTTTCTTCAGCGTCTAGCACCCTATTCCATCTGCGACTTAACTTTTCCTGTGTGGCCTTGAGCCGTTGCTTCTACTTTTCTAGACTTCTTGCGGTGGCCATAAGCTTTCTGTGGAGGTTGTCTCGTTCCACTTGTTCGTCTGGGATGATGAATGCATCGTCGTTCGGACTGTCTTCCTGTTCTGGGGCGGCATCCTGAGCTCGTCCCTCCGGATCATTGTGATCGTTTATTTGTTCTGAACTTGATTTGGCGTGACCTGGCTCGTCTAGCTCCATCGCTGAGTCCATGTGGTCATTATTGCTTTCACATTTTGCGGGTATATCAGCCCTTCTTGCGCTCTTGTCGCTATTTTTTCCATTGCTGGACTTTGAGCGGCGTCTGCGCCGCCTCTTTGGCTTTTTCCTGGGTGTTTTATCGTCCGGACTGTCGTCCTTATTGGGCGTATCTACCATGTAAATATCGTATCACAAGGTACTAGTCCCGCACTCCAGGGATTCTGGAGCCTCTCCTGCATCGTCGTCCATATCGTCGATGGCTTGGGAGTCAAGCACGTCGGTTGATTCTTCGATCGTGGCAATGAAGTGGGTGGTGGGTGGGCGCCGAGTTCCTTCGTCGCCTGCTTCCCACTTGGGACGGACATAGTTCGGCCCAGAGCGTCCTGACAAAGAGAGAGACTTCAGTGAGTTTAGTATGTCGCCAAAGGGCGAGTGCTGAAAGATGTCCGCAGCGGTAAACTCCATTACTGGAGCCTAGCCTGGCTCGGCTGGCTCGAGAGTGAGCAGACCAGGACCAACAACCGGACATGAGGCCAGGGGCCCAAGGTTACAGGCCTCCATAGAGGTGAGACCCGTGTTCGGCTCCACCGCCGATAAGTGTGCAGCCTGCGGGGCGGGGTCCAACCCTCAGTTCGTAGGCCACGCAACCTGCCCTGGATTTAGATCCGGGGCTGCCTCGGGGACAATGTCTCGGGCACTGTCCGACAGCAGGTCTAGGCCGTGCTCATCGTGGCTGTCCGGCGCTCCTGGCGCAGGCTCGAATCCGTCGAAGATCAAATCTCCGCGGACATCTGCCATGTAGTTCAAGTTTCCGAACCGGATCTGGCGACCAGGGGCGAAGCTGTCGATCTACTCCTACTGGCCAAGCGAATTGGCTCGCGGTGCGAAACCGCCGAACATGAAGATCTGTCTGGGTAGAAGAGTCTCACCCTGGACCGTGTCGCTGATGATTGAAGGCGCCATCAAGCCTCGAAGCGACGACATAGAGGAACTCTCAATGAAAGCACCAATGTCGGTGTCAAAACCGGCGGATCTCGGGTAGGGGGTACCGATCTGTGCGTCTTAGGCTGATGGTAACAGGAAGCAAGGGACACAATGTTTACCCAGGTTCGGGCCCTCTCGATGGAGGTAAAACCCTACTTCCTGCTTGATTAATATTGAAGATATGTGGAATACAAGAGTAGATCTACCACGAGATCATAGAGGCTAAACCCTAAGAGCTAGCCTATGATGGTATGATTGTAATTGTGATCGGCCTTCTAAGGACCATGCTCTCCGGTTTATATAGACACCGGAGAGCTAGGGTTTACATGTAGTCGGTTACAAGGAAGGAAACATAATATCCAGATTTCCAAGCTTGTCTTCCACGCAAAGGAGAGTCCCATCTGGACACGAGCCGAAGTCTTGAGTCTTGTATCTTGACGCTTCTACAGTCCGGACGATGTATATAGTCCGGCTGTCCGGATACCCCCTTATCCAGGACTCCCTCACGCACCACAGACATTTTGTAGAGAAACTTGTGTCTTCTAGGGTGCCCCCTGCCACCGTATATAAAGGATCAAGGGGATAATGGCCAGCCCTCCTAGGGCGTGCCCCAACAAGGAGAGTCCTACTAGGACTACTAGTCCTAGTAGGATTCCACCAAGAGGGAGAGAGGGGGGAGGAAGGAGAGGGAGAGGGAGAAGGAAAGGGGGGCGCCACCCCGCCTTCCCTAGTCCAATTCGGACCAAGGGGGAGGGGGAGCGGCCTGCCCTGGCTACCCGTCTCTCTCTGCACTAAGGCCCATCGAGGCCCATTAGTTCTCCAGGGAGTTCCGGTAACCCTCCGACCCTCTAGTTTTATCCAAAACTTCTCCGGAACACTTCCTGTGTCCGAATATAGCCATCCAATATATCAATATTTATGTCTCGACCATTTAAAAACTCCTCTTCATGTCGATGATCTCATCCGGGACTCCAAACAAACTTCGGTCATCAAAACACATAACTCATAATACAAATCGGCATCGAACGTTAAGCGTGCGGAACCTACGGGTTCGAGAACTATGTAGACATGACCAAGACACATCTCCGGTCAATAACCAATAGCGGAACCTGGATGCTCATATTGGCTCCTACATATTCTATGAAGATCTTTATCGGTCAAACCGCATAACAACATACGTTGTTCCCTTTGTCATCGTTATGTTACTTGCCCGAGATTCGATCATTGGTATCATCATACCTAGTTCAATATCATTACCGGTAAGTCTCTTTATTCGTTCCATAATACTTCATCCTGCAACTAACTCATTAGTCACAATGCTTGCAAGGCTTATAGTGATGAGCATTACCGAGAGGGCCTAGAGATACCTCTTCGAAACACGGAGTGACAAATCCTAATCTCAATCTATGCCAACCCAACAAACACCTTCGGAGACACATGTAGAGCATCTTTATAATCACCCATTTACGTTATGACGGTTGATAGCACACAAGGTGTTCCTCCGGTATTCAGGAGTTGCATAATCTCATAGTCTGAGGAACATGTATAAGTCATGAAGAAAGAAGTAGCAATGAAACTATAACGATCATAATGCTAAGCTAACGGATGGGTCATGTCCATCACATCATTCTCCTAATGATGTGATCCCATTTATCAATTGACAACACATGTCTATGGTTAGGAAACATAACCATCTTTGATTAACGAGCTAGTCTAGTAGAGTTATACTCATTGTTGAGGAAATCGTTAACTGGTAGCTGCTCAGTTGGCTAGTGAGTAGGGGATTAATCGGCTAATCGGCAAGTTAATCGGCCATTTAATCAATTAATTGGACGATTTATCGGTTTACATGCTACTCAGTGACCCTACGAGTAGGGATTAATCGGCAAGTTAACTGGTTAATCGGATGAATTATTGAACAAGGGGCATACTAGGGACAATATGTTTTGTCTATGTATTCACACATGTACTAAGTTTTCGGTTAATACAATTCTAGCATGAATAATAACATTTATCATGAAATAAGGAAATAAATAATAACTTTATTATTGCCTCTAGGGCATATTTCCTTCACGCCAAGCGGGAGCTGGAGATGCAGGAGGCAACGGAGATCGAGGAGCACCGGGAGGAGGAGTTGCGTGTGGCCTAGGTCTAGGTAGAGAAGAGTCTGTCCGTCGAGGAACGGGCGGTGGAGTACCAACGCGAGCTCTGGCGTAGCCACTACTATGAGTACTACAACCTTGAGGGCGGAGCCGAGGACGAGGACAAGGATGCGGTAGACTTTAGCAGGGGGGACGCGGAGCCCACCAACGGCGGCATGTCGCCAGGAGAAGTCATCACGTCTCATCTCACACCGAAGATGCATAGGCCGGCGCGACGACGAATTTGTTAAGATTATGCGTACTTAGGCTATGTTTTTAATGCTGGTATTTTATTAGAGCAATGTTTAGGTAAACTGGCTCTCCTTAATTACTAAAATTGCTCGATTCATTAAGTGTGGTTTGTGTGCTATACACTCTTTTGTGTGCCCAAATTAGCAATCGATGTTAAATTATGCAATGACGTAGCTGGGGAAATTCCCATGAAATTTTGAATTATCAAACTCATCCCATGCGCGTAAAGCAGAAGAATCGTTTGCGATGCATACTATTGTTCAAAGTGAATGGTGTCCAGCGGCACCACACGCAAAGTTTCCCTCCACATTTCAAAGTTTTTGGCCTACCACCGAAATATCTACCCCTCCCCCTTCCCCACCCCCTTTTCTCCCCGACCATAGGTCACATTTCCCATGTTTCCCCCTTCCTCCCTTCCTAAGCTATAGCCGTTCCTCGCTTGCTTCCTCGCTCTCGTCGTCTCACATCGTACCGCCGGGCTCGCCATGGTCTTCTTCAAAGACCTCTCCTGCGGTTCCTCTTCTGATGACGACTCCTTCACCACCCCGGTATGCCTCTCTTCTCTCTCTCTCGAGCTATGACTTGGAATGAAGGATTTTTACCCAGCGGTCGATTTGAGTCATTTGTTCCTCTTGTAGTTCCCTAGGACCATCAGTTGCAATGAATGTGTTAGTGTACAAAAGTAGGGGCACAACTTTTGTACCCCTTTACTTGTGCGCGGGCAGTCAGAGCCACGCGCCACGACCACGAGCGGCAAGGCAGGGGAGGTGAACCGAGGCAAAACCAAAATCCAAGAAAAACAAGAAAACGCCAAGGGCCAAGACCAAAAAGAGCAAACGGGCGAAGCAGGTTTCCCCAGCAAGACCCTTGCTGGGGCAGCCTCAGCAGCCCCGGCAAGACCCTTGCCGAGGCGGCTCGCCCACACCAGTGGAGTAAGCCATCCTTGAGCCCACGGCCTCCAACATCATCAACCACGTTGGGCCAGGGCTCGGGAGGCACCTCCATGGTGACATGCAGATCTTTGTGAAGACAAAGAACATATAAGATCAGATGAGGATCAGAAGACGACGATCCTTGGCGAGACCTTAGCCAAAGAAACCCACAAGACCCCCGGCAAGATCCTTGCTGGGGACAGCAGCACGCCACGGCAAGACCCTTGCCGAGCCACCCGACAAGGCCCTTGCCGAGGACGTCACCAGGGCCACAGCCAGGCCTGCGCCAACCAAGTCTCCACCGTAGTTCACATACAACTTCCAGCTCAACCATCTAGGCAGGCACCTGCGTGGCAACATGCGTCTTCCAGGCCAACTCAGCACGCGCCTGCGTGGCGGCATGCAGATCTTCGTGAAGGCTCCACCATCGCGCCACCTCAGCTGCTTGCCTGCCTACATGGCGCCGCATGTATCGCTGGCCAGGGCGCGTGTCGAAGCGAAGAGGAGCGGCGACGGACGGGACAGGCCTCGCCCCCGCCCCCAATAAAGCAGGAGGACACCTAAGCCACACATTAAATGCATCTTGTCATGTAATGTGAGCGATAAGCTCATAGACTATAGGCCTTTTCACCTCCTGTGTGCCACTGTGGCAGCCCCTTTTCGACTATAAAAGGAGGCCCATGGCGTACTGGAGGGGGATTCAGCTCTTTTGAACCACGCAGCCACCATAGCTAGTTCAAGATCTCAAGAACACTCAATACATCCACCAAAGCAGGACTAGGGTTTTACGCATCCTCGCGGCCCGAACCTGGGTAAACGACCCTTGTGCTGATTACTAATCCTGCTCTCCTCACAACCCCGCGCCCTGACAACCGTAGAAGGGATCCTCGTGGTCCCATAGGTGTCGTTCCCCACCGACAGAATGGAGTGGGGTGGCTGAAGATCTGTCAGGTCATTGTCACCGTCAATCTCCATGCGTGAAGTTAGTTGCGTATGAATCTGTGGATAGTGGGAGGAAGTTTCTGGCATGTGCAGAGGAGGTTAGACCATCTTTCGTTGTTACAAATCATTTGTTAGATGTGATTCAAACACTGTCACGGTCCCAACCCATTCATACCACACCTTCAACCAAGCGCATCCTAAGACAGTGTCACAGTTTGTTCCTAGTATCTAAAAATGTTGCCATCTCATCGGCGGTGCCATTAGAAAATTATTTGGCACCGCTTCAGCAGTTTGTGCAGCCAACTTGCCCACATATCCGAGCAGCCAAGTAGAAAAATACTAAATATTTATGGCACAAAGGAACTGGGCGTCGGAGCAACTAGCACTACTGCAGGATGCTGCTAACGTGACACTACGATCAGAGACCCTTTGACGAAACTGTGTGCGATGCATTAATCGTGAACGATGATTTAAAAAACCGTCAAAAAAGATGCAAAACATCAAGTCAAAAAAAAAGATGCAAAACATTTGCGATGAATGATACATCAAACAAGATTCAGATTTTAGTTGCATGTGCAATCAGGGCCATACGGTTGATCCGTATGAACTATTTGCGATGAGGCAGAACAACAGAAATGGGTAGCCAAATCAAGGTGTGTGCGATACACGGCATACAGTTCGCTCTGATGAACCGTTTGCGATGATTGAGGTGAACACAAAATGATTCGGCGTAACGAGATGTGTGTGATAGCCAGCAAATAGGTCGGTAATCAGAATTGTGCGCAATCATTATAGACAGCCCATATGGTCTTTTTTGTGAATTGTGTGCTCGTTAGGGCACACAGTACAACAAACCAACCTGTCGGCGATAATGTAGAAGACCTCTGTTGAATACATATTACTAACCATTTGGGATGAGATTAACAGGATAAACAGAGATATATACTGCCGGATTTCGGGTTCTAGCAGACCCTCTAGATTCGAACACTGGGTTGCACGGAGATCTCGCCCTCTACCTACCTGCACCTCACTGCTTCGCTAGGATCTAAGCTATGAAAGGAACAACACAAGAGACACAGGGTTTATACTAGTTCGGGCCACCATTGTGGTGTAATACCCTACTCTAGTTTGTGGTGTGGTGGATTGCCTCTTGGGCTGATGATGAACAATACAAGGAAGAACAGCCTCGCGAGGGTCTGTTCTTGGCTGGTGCGATGAACTGCTAGGGGGAATTCAGTCGCTCCTTCTGCTGGTTCCAAGATGATCCCCCTACCTTGTGGGTGGCTAGACCTATTTATAGGCAAAGGCCCTGGGCCTCTTCCCAAATATTGAGCGGGAAGGGCGCCAACAATTGGCCATTTTGAAGGGGAACATCCAGTACACTTATCCTGACTAAAGTTGGTCCTCGCCTGTCAAAGGCTCTGGTGATGATGCCGGATTGGGCTCCACAATGACTTCCTTCCTGCCGTTGCGACGGTCTTGGTCTTGTTGCGTCGAAACGGATGCCTTTGCTTGATGCTCTCGCCTGCCCTTGCTCCCTTTGCTCCAAAGAGGAAAGGAGGACACTGCACGGGCTGGCGCCCGCCTGGCGCCCTTGGTCATCATGGCTTGAGTCATGGGCACCTTGTGAGGTACCCCTCCTTGATCTCTCCGCCTCCTCGCGAGCCAGCCTGACGAGGCCGTGCCTGAGGAAGCTTCCTGTCGTCCACCCCGTGAGGCTTGGCCCCTCGTGAGGGTCTTGAGCTCGTGCTGATGAAGGTGGGACGTGCTGGGCCGCCCCTTGAGCCATGCCGCATGCCGCAGGCAGGCAAGTCTGGGGACCCCCGTTCCCAGAACAGCGATAGTAGCCCCCGGGCCCAAGGCGCGCCCGGACTTGGCTGAGTAGAGAAGCGAAGAGGCAAGTGCGAAGCGCCGCGGGCCCTAACAGCCTGCGGCCTTGGGCGCCGCGTGGTAGTTGATTGGACATGGGCGGCTCCGCTCCCCCACGACGCCTCGGCAACTGCACGAACTGACAAGTCCCTGCAAGCAAAGCGGGTCATGATTACCTGTGATCGTGGGGGCCGGCGGTCAGCCTCCCCTGGCTATAAATACGGGGCGGCTCCTGCCCTTCCGGTCCATCCCCTCTGGTTCCTCCTTCTTCTTCATGGCTCCACCAAAGAGGTTCTAGGCCGCGGAGAAAGGAAAGGCCCGCCAGGTTGAGCCTAACTCTCCCCCGCCCAAGCGCGGTCGAGGCCGTCCCTGCAAACACCCTGCGACTCCCATGATGGCTCCTCGCGGACGCGGAGGTGATCTCCCGCGTGGTGATGGGCGGCAGGCCATCGCTGGGGGGCGCGCTATGGCCGCGCAACCCCCTAGGCAGTGCTCCCACTCGGCAGAGGTACTGCCAGAGTTCGTTGTGTGGTTGGTTGAACCGGCCAGCACCCGGATCCAACTTCCTCGCTTACTCCTAGGTGAGCTTCTGGCTGGCGCCCCGGGCGGCCTCTGGCTCCGGGCAGACGGTTGCTGCAGCCCGGCCTCCTGGTCTTCCATGGAGGTCTCTGCAGCCGGGAGCCTGGCCCTAACCCGCGGCTGGCAAACGTTTGCCCGCGCGCGTGGTTTGAGCCGGCGGTGCACCCTACACTTCACATTCGACGGCGATTCCACCCTCTACGTGAGGGTGTTTGGGGAAGATGGTCGTCGCGCTGGGTGCTTCCCTGAGAACGACGACCGCGGATGTGGGCCTAGCCCCAGCGACGATGAAGACGACAACGCACGCGTGGTCGGCGGCGCTCGGGGTTCCTCGAGCTTCGACGGCTCTTCTTCGGGCAGCGGCTCCTCCAGCGGTAGCCGCGATCAGCCTCTGCGCCGCCGCGCCCGCCTGGAGGGAGGTAGTGGGTCTGCCCGCCGTCGCACCTCGGTGAAGCACGAGATGGAGTCCTCCTGAGCTCCGGAGGCAGTTCGAGCCTTCCCCGCGAGTTGGTGTCGGGCGAGTCGCGCCTGTTTCATTCTTTTTCCTTTTTCCTGCGCAAAGGGACAGTAGTGTAGGGCCCCGCGGGGGCGTGCTTGGACTATTGATGTTAATTATCGTACTGCTTCCGCTATTTTGGTATTGCGCCTTTGTGCCCCACGCCTGCACGTAGAAATTACTTAGCTCGGGGCCTCGGCCTCGTCGAACGCTTCAAGTCCTGTGAGGGTTAGTCTGAAGAGGTAGCACCCGACCTCAGCTGTGGAGGTGACCGACCCAGGTCTTGTGTTCGTGTCGCGGTGCCCGTGGGGCACAGACTGGAGGGGTGCTCCTGTAGTGGACCCGAGTAGGGAAGCCTAGAACGATAAGGGCAGAAAACACTCGCGAGGGTGCCCGCGTTGCTCCCTCGCGAGACTTGTGCGAGAGAAATAGGGGCAGGAGAGTGAAAAAGGCAAAGAATCACAAGCCAAAGACGACAACAACTTCAATAAAACCTCGAATGGGGATGAACAAGCCAACTGCAGAAAGCAAATGAGAAAAGCCGCGTCCGGCACCTAATCTAGTCTTCGACGTCTTCTCACCAGCGCGGAGCTAAGTGCTGCCACTGGGCGTCGGAGGGAGCCTCAGGGCCTGAGGCCGGCGCTCCTGAGACTCCGGGGCGTGTACAGCCCCAACTCATTATTACATGAGAGTGTCACGGGCGGCGAGCTTCACAGGCATTGGCCTTCTTCACAGGCTCCGGGCCTTTCTCGAGAAGATAAACTTCACAGGCGTTTGCCTTCTTCAGAGGCATCGGGCCTTTTCCAAAACGCGACAGCTTCACAAGCTCTGGGCCTTTTCCAAAACGCGACAGCTTCACAGGCGTTCGCCTTCTTCACAGGCTCTGGGCCTTTTCCAAAACGCAACAGCTTCACAGGCGTTCGCCTTCTTCACAGGCTCTGGGCCTTTTCCAAAACGCAACAGCTTCACAGGCGTTCGTCTTCTTCACAGGCTCTGGGCCTTTTCAGGGGTAAAACCCCCGGAGGTGCTGGATGTTCCACGCGTTCTAGACGGGTACCCCCTCCTGAGTCTCCAAGCGCGCGAAGCCGGGCCTGGAAACATGAACAACCTTGAACGGGCCCTCCCACATGGGATAGAGCTTATGCAGTCCCTCCCTGGAGAGAACGTGCCTGAGCACGAGGTCCCCTACCTCGAGAGTCCTAGGGCGGATGTTGCAGCAGTGGTATCGCCGCAGTGCTTGTTTGTATCTTTCCGCTCGGAGCGTAGCTTCCCGATGACGCTCCTCCCCCACCACGAGGTCCGTCCCCTGCATGGCGTCCTGCTGCACCTTGTCAAACGCCAAGACCCGTGCGGAACAACGCCTGACCTCGTGAGGGAGGATAGCTTCTGCTCCGTAGACCAGGAAGAACGGGGTCTCGCCAGTTGGCTTGGTCGCGGTCGTGCGGATGGACCACAACACAGACTGAAGCTTGTCGTACCAACCTCGGCCGCAGGCCTCCAGCTTCTTCTTGAATGTCCTGGTCTTGAGGCCTCTCAGGACCTCCACGTTAGCCCGCTCAGCCTGTCCGTTGCTCCGGGGGTGCGCCACTGAAGCATAGCATATCTGCATTCCAAGGTTAGCACAGTATGTTTTGAAGAGGTTACTGGTGAACTGCGAACCGTTGTTGGTGATGATGCGGTTCAGCACCCCGAACCGGCTCACGATGCCTTTGATGAACTTGACCGCAGAACCTGCGGGGATGGTGCGGACAGCTTCCACTTCAGCCCACTTGGTGAACTTGTCCACGGCGACGTAGAGGTAGCGATAGCCCCCTGGAGCCCGAGGAAATGGGCCCAGGATATCCAGCCCCCAGACTGCGAATGGCCACGAGAGGGGTATAGTTTGCAGACCTCCCGCCGGCTGATGGATCTGCTTGGCGTGGAATTGGCAGGCCTCGCAAGCCTTCACCAGTTCGACGGCATCATTGAGCGCAATGGGCCAATAGAATCCGCTGCGGAATGCCTTGCCAACAAGGGTCCGCGATGATGAATGATGCCCACAGTCCCCACCATGTATATCCGCCAGCAGTTCCTTCCCTTGCTCCCTGGAGATGCAGATCGGCCTTGGGCGCCGACCGACCTGAGGGAGCCCCCTTCCGCGTGGAGGCAGCGCCGACCTGGCGGACGAATGGCTTGATGTGGCCGCCCAAAGGTGGGGCCTGCGAGCCGCCCAGGAGGGTCGCGACGACCGGGGGCGCCGGCGCAGCGTGCTAGGCGAGGAAGAAGTTGCGCAGCTCTTCCCAAGGGGCCAGGGAAGCCGCCGGCAGGTGGAGCAGCCACATACGCGGGGCGTCGGTGGGGGCCATGGGAAGCCAGTTAGCCATGGCCCCGTCTTTGCCTCCTGATTCGAGGATGGCTTCCTCGTACGCCAGCAGGAAAGCCAGCGGATTAGTTGTGCCGTTGTAGCGCGGCGGCGCCGTCGGCTTCAACTTGTCTGGCCATCGCACCTGTCGCAAGGCTGGGGTCAACGCTCGGAGCCCCCTGGCCCCCGCTCTAGCGCTAGCAACCGGAGTGGGCGACGCGCTGCTCATCGCAGGGCAAGTCACGGTGTCGACGGAGAGCGGGTCGGCAGAAGGAAAAGCTCCGGCGCACCCCTACCTGGCGCGCCAAATGTCAGATTTCGGGTTCCGGCAGACCCTCTAGATTCGAACACTGGGGTGTGTGCGGAGATCTCGCCCTCTACCTACCTGCACCTCACTGCCTTGCTAGGATCTAGGCTATGAAAGGAACAACACTAGAGACACAGGGTTTATACTAGTTCGGGCCACCATTGTGGTGTAATACCCTACTCTAGTTTGTGGTGTGGTAGATTGCCTCTTGGGCTGATGATGAACAATACAAGGAAGAACAGCCTCGCGAGGGTTTGTTCTTGGCTGGTGCGATGAACTGCTAGGGGGAGTTCAGTCACTCCTTCTGCTGGTTCCAAGATGACCCCCCTACCTTGTGGGTGGCTAGTCCTATTTATAGGCAAAGGCCCTGGGCCTCTTCCCAAATATTGAGCAGGAAGGGCGCCAACAATTGGCCATTTTGAAGGGGAACATCCAGTACACTTATCCTGACTAAAGTTGGTCCTCGCCTGTCAAAGGCTCTGGTGACGCCGGTGTGGTCTCCACAATGACTTCCTTCCTGCCGTTGCGACGGTCTTGGTCTTGTTGCGCCGAAATGGGTGCCTTTGCTTGATGCTCTCGCCTGCGCTTGCTCCCTTTGCACCAAAGAGGAAAGGAGGACACTGCACGGGCTGGCGCCTGCCTGGCGCCCTTGATCGTCATGGCTTGCGTCACGGGCACGTCTTGAGGTACCCCGCCTTGATCTCTCCGCCTCCTCGCGAGCCAGCCTGACGAGGCCGTGCCTGAGGAAGCTTCCTGTCGTCCACCCTGCGAGGCTTGGCCCCTCGCGAGGGTCTTGTGCTTGTGCTGATGAAGGTGGGCCGTGCTGGGCTGCCCCTTGAGCCACGCTGCAGGCCGCAGGTAGGCAAGTCTGAGGACCCCCATTCCCAGAACGCCGACATATACAGTCTTCTTAATTTACTCCTTCTTCTTATTGTCGTTGTTGTTGGATGTCCCCGTGACATCGTCTTGGCGAGGACGCTTCTTGCCGCTGACTGTTGGCTTTTCATCGTTGTTGTCGCCTTCATCATCATTGCTATCATCGTCCTCCTCCTCCTCGTTCGACCATTCCTCCTCCTCATCGTCGTCGTCCTCTTCTTCGTCCTCCGACGGCTCCTCGTCCTTCTGTGTGTCCTCTGACGACTCCGGAGGAGGCGACCCTTCCATGAATCGGATATAATCAAGGTACGGGCTCGACGCTGGACTCGGGGAAGATGAGAGGGATGATTCCGATGTTGATCTATCATCGGGCGCCAGACTGCTGGCCGAACTGTCGTCCTCGTTGTCGCTCGAAATGGCTACAGAGTATGTGCCAGTGTGTAGCGCGGCCTGCCGGGGACGATGAATATGGTGGACAGTTAAGCGGGGTATGCAGGGAAGAGGAACTGTCAATTGAAGCGGGTTTTTTGCGGGGTGGGGGGAGGGATTGAAGCGGGGGTTGACGTATTATCTAACCGCTGATATAATCAACCGCAATTATTTGTGCCGAGTGGCTCCAAATTCCCGGGGTTGCACAGGACTCCTATTGGCTATTTGGCTGGTTTCGCTTTTCAGGAAAAAAAACAAGGAACGAGTTTTGGGATTATGCACCGGTAACGGTACGAACGGAGTAGGACAGTTGTCAAGCAATACATTGAGCTCTTCTTATTGATAAAGCCAGTAATAAGCAAAATAGAAAGGAAAAGAAAAAAGACAAAGAAAAATATCTGCATGAATCTTCGTGTAACATCAATGGCATAGGACCTAGATGTGCATTACTTAGAGCACATATAGATGTGCTTTAGCAATACTGTCAAACAAAACCCCTAATCATCATTGAAAACACCGCATAGAACATGGCTAATGCGACAACCACAACTGCACATGCTAGTTCCTTCTTGTCCCTTGCTTTCATCTGTGGCCTGTGATTGATTCTTTCTTGCTTCATTGTACTGATTGTACATTACTGATCAACCAGTTTCTTCTTCAGCTTTATGTTATCTTCTGCGAGCTTGGTGATAACACTCCGATCCCTATCATGCCATTCTTCATCCAACCAGTTAACAAAAGCACAATCCTCATATCCCTGCCAATGTTAAATAGTATTCAGGATGAGCGGTGGCATTAACTCAAGCAAAATGATGAACTTAGCACTAACCTCTAAGGGGCAACTGAGAAACCACCTGCTAATGTTGAATCCCTCCATGAATACACATCGAGCGGGAGAGTGCCCGTGCACACAACTCAGCTTTTGGTACTTCTCGGTGGTGCAAAACTCGGAGTCAAACTCGTGTTGTGGGAATCTCCAGTCATGTTCTGGATCCGGCGGCAGATCGCTTTCCTGGGGGGGGGGGTCATTCAGGACAGATTCAGCAAGGAGCTACTTTGGACGTGCTAAAAAAGATCGGGATATATTGGAACCTGACAGGACGATTCAGATCCGTAGTACACCAGCCTCCTGATGGCGTTAGGCAAGCGCTCGGCGGCGACCGCCGTCTTGGCGGCGATACGAGCAGGAGTAGCAACACCGAAACCATCAGAACCACTCGTCCGCATTCCCCCAATGTCAGCTCCACGCGAGGGAATTTGGATGTTATGTAGGGATTTGGGAGAAATGGGGAAAGTGCAGGATAAGCTAACGGTCGGGAACTACTTATGGCACTATATGTTGGAGCATACAACACACTGTTTATACATGTCGTTTGTGTTAGGTATTACAACGTCACACACGATTTCCGCACCAAACCGTGTCAGAAGACAATGTAGGTGAGACACAGTTTCTGTTACATAACCGTCTGTGATGTACTACATTGTACAAATAATTGAGTTACAGTGATACCGTGTAAACAACCGCTCTGAGGATATCCGCAAAAAAATAGCCGGTCTGCATATAGAGATGGTGGTGGCGGCCTACACAGTGGCTACCGTAGAAGAGGTCAATCCTCGATCGGTGTGCAGTGGCAGCATCATAGGAGGTCAATCCTCGGTCTGCGGTGGGAGATAGGAGGAGCTCAACCATCGAGGTCGGCGGCAGCGTGATTCGAGCACATCCATCGCGGTCGATGGCGGGATAATGGAGGTCGAACTTCAGGCGGTAGCTCACTAAGCTTTGCTCCTCGACCCTGTTGTCTCGGTGTGCCGCCACATCGCGCTTCTCTGTCTCCTAGGCGGAGGTTATCACGCGTCTAATTAATTAAGGCATTCCTTTCGTGAGTGGCTTAATTAAGGTATTCAATTCCTAAGAGTAGTGTTGTACTAGTACTCTGCGTGTAAATTGACTGCCCATTAATATTTGTCATTGCACGTCTGGATAACAATATGGAGCGCCCTTAGTAATTACGAAAATAAAGCCTTGTAATTTATGCATGCATCATTGGACAACAGTTAATCCGTGTATTAATGTTGTTGTTTTGTTTTTAATTATCTTTCATGTGGTGCAGATGGAATGATCTCAATGGATGAAGGATCGGAAAACCACAGATTTTATCAATGGCGTGATAGAGTTCATGAATTTGGCTGAAAGTACAAAGAGGAGAATTGGTGATGCGGATTACATCCTGTGTCCATGTACTGATTGTGCCAATACATAGTCACATGAAGTTGCAGATGTCCAGTGGCACTTAGTTTCTCGGGGATTCATGGATGGATATACACGTTGGATCAAATACGGTGAACCGGAGGTCATGGATGAAGATACCCAGTGCTGCAAGAAGCCAAACCCCGATCAGTGTCACATGGATGTTGAATCTAACATCGGGGCAGAGGCGTCAAGCTACTAATGGAACACCGGAAAGCCAAAACACCTGCTGGAAAACCAAGACGTCGATGCTATGATTGCAGATTTCAAGGGCCCAAAAAGGATATGATTGGGTACAAGGATCTGCCAACCATTGATGTGTACTCCAAGAAAGAATTTTATCCAGGTTGCAAAAAGAAATATTCCAGGTTGAGTGCCACCCTGGCGCTTCTCAGATTTAAAGCAGCACACGGGCTATCAAACAAGGGCTTCATAGAGACGTTAGGTCTTTTCAAAGAAATTCTTCCGGAAGATAATGTGCTCCCCAGAAGCACGAATGAAGCGAAGAAAATTGTTTGCCCATTGGAACTTGACATACAAAACATACATGCTTGTGTGAATGATTGTATATTGTACCGTGGTGAGTACAAAGATTTGCGTGCATGTCCCGAATGCAAGCATGCACAATACAAGCGCAGGAGAGCAAATGACAAGTACAAATTGGACGACAAGATCAAGACAGGAATCCCATTCAAGGTTGTTTGGTACTTGCCTTTAATTCCAAGGTTGAGGCATTTTTTTGCAAACCCTAGAGAGGCAAAGAGGTTGTTGTGGCATCAAGATGAGCGAATAGCGAATAAGTATATGAGGCAACCGAAAGATGGGGCTCAGTGGGAATTAATCGACAACAAGTTTGAAGACTTTGACAAGGATCCTAGAAGTATAAGGCTCGGGGAGTGTACAAACGGGATGAATCCTTTTGGCAATATGAGCACCAATCACAGCACACGGCCAGTGCTTCTATGCGTAAACCTAGATCCTTGGTTGTGTATGAAGAAAAATACATTATGATGTCAATGATTATCTAAGGCCCGAAGCAACCTGAAAATGACATCAACATTTACTTTCAGCTACTGGTAGAAGAACTGCTAACACCGTGGATAGATGCACCTATTGTAAAATGTTATGATGCTTACAGAAAGGGGTATTTGATCTACATGTGATGCTGGTGCACACCATTAAAGATATGCCGGCATTAGGCAACACATCGGGGCAGAAAACAAAGGGAGATGTAGGGTGTGTCACATGCATGGATAGGACATCTAGCAAAAGACTTCCCAACTTGCACAAAACCGTGTATTTGCGTCATTGTAGGTTCTTACAGAAAAATCACCCATACTGAAAGATGAAAGCTGATTTTGATGCTACAGCAGAGGTAGGTGTGGGCCCAAGACCCTAGGAGGTGGTCCACAAAATGGCTAAACAAATTAATATTGTGCTTGGCAAGAATCATGCTTCGACGGTGAAACAAACACCCAAGGGTCAAGTGTTTAAGAAGAAATTGGTGTTCTGGAAATTACCTTACTAGGAGATTCTATATGTACGTCACTGCATCGATATCATGCACATAGAGAAGAACGTATGCGAAAGCATCCTTGGTACTCTGCTCACGATTAAAGGTAAAACAAAGGATGGTGAGGATTCAGGGCTTGATATGCTTGCTGACCAATCAAAAGGCAAGTGTGAAGAAGAAGATGATGACAAATTCATCAAAGCTCGCCAGAGTTCCAATTTCAGTACAAAAGAAGCAACATAGTTCTTCACCTATTTGTTGTCAGTTAAGACACCCTCTTCCTACTCCACAAACATCAGAAGTCTCGTGGATGTGAGCTCAGGGAAAATGAATTTGGGACACATGAAGTCACATGATTGCCACATAATGTTGACACAAATCCTCCCGGTGGCCATCAGGAATCTGATGGACAAAGATATAGGGAACACACTCATTGAGCTCTGTGATTTCTTCAACCAACTATGGAAGAAAGTTGTAGATACTGAAGAGTTGGATCATATGCAAGATGATATTGGAAGAATATTGTCCAGCCTAGAGATGTTTTTCCCACCATCATTCTTTGAAGCCATGGTCCATCTCACTGTTCACCTTGTCGACGAGATAAAGTATTGTGGTCATGTGTTTGTTCGCAACATGTATCCCTTCAAGCGGTTCATGGGAATACTGAAGCGCTTTTGTTGGAACCTAAACCATCCAGAGGCAATCATGCTACAAGGTTATACCGCAGAGAAGGTGGTTGAGTTTTGCATCGAATACATGAAACAATGACCTATAGTTTTGCCCCTCTCTCGCCACGAGGGAACGCTGAAAGGTAAGTCGGTCCTTTCTGGCACGCAAATGGGCGCACCCGGAGAATTGGAAGAGAAAGCCCATTTGACGGTACTGCGTAACAGTCCCGTTCTCAACGCTTATGCCAAAGAACACTTGGTGGAGATACGCAAAAGCTTCTTACCAGTGGTGCCTTCATCACATATGGAGATGAAGGAGCACACTAAGAACTACGCCGATTGGCTGAAGAAGCATTTGGTACAAGGATCCATCGATGACATTGCTACGTGGTTGGCACAAAAGCCATCACCTACGGTGTTGACGTACCAAGCATATGCCATAATCTGGTTTGCGAATAGCACACGGTTCGTTGATGAAAGTCGTGTGCCGACCAAATCCCACCCACAATCTGAGTCGTGCTCTCTGATTGGCCAGAACCCAAACCCCACGGATTGTACGTCTGCACCGTTGGATGCTCCCAGATCGAATGTCGATCATCATCCCTTTCGACGACACATGCAGTTCCAGTTGTAATTTTATTTTTATGCACAAAATGCACGTTAAACTCAAAAAATGTCTTAAATTTAACTAAGGATACCCGAAATGCGCTAGAAAATAAAACCCGTGGTATAATGGTGATTGCGTATCGTGGAAATTTTTATCAGGCCAAACGATGAAGTCACCGGCCACATGAGTTTGAATTAACAAGTCTCCTTTTGGAAACCATGATCCTTCATGTGAGATGCTCCGGTTTAGAAGGAGCGATCATTTCCAAACTTTACCAAATTTTTTCCACGGGGTCGTGATAGCACACCATAGGCACACATCAATTTTGATGATGTCCGGACTCCATCTGAATTTCCTATAATTAAAATACCAACTAGGACTACACCAGTGGCCGCACCTCGCGACCGATATGTTTGAAACTTCTCCTCGCTTCTTAAGCAAACGGATGAAAATTCGAAAAGAGACGCACAAATGATATGTACACCTTCTTTGCTAGTCTGGTCGTAATGGAATATCATAGCTAGTATCATGCATGCCAACTAGTTAATTTTGATGAGCTGTCATAGAATTAAATGAAGAAAGAGAGGGTTAAGTATCATATCATGAAACCGTATCGTAATAAATGCTATGCTACTATGTGTCATGCATGACAATAAATAAAATACTACATGATACTACTCTATGATACTATGCATTAGTGAGGTACCTAGTATATCATACACTACCTATGTATTATACTATGCGCTATAACTAAAGGTAGTATCATACACTAGTATCATATATATATATATATATATATATATATATATATATATGATACTAGTATATGACACTCTGCACTATGAGTAGCCTAAGTATAGCTAGCCTAACTAAAACACCCACATGTAGTTGTAGTAGGGTTTTTGACTTTATATGCACTAAAATGCAAGGTAAGTGCAAAGAATAACTTAAACGTAGCAGACGGCTTGAAATGGGCCAGAATCAAACCAAGTGTATATCTACGATTGTTTACCATGATTTTTTCGATGTGGAATGATGTAGCTAGTAACTGCCGATTTATAGTCCGACGTGACGCGTCTGCTTTTAGAAACTATAGTCCTTCTTGTGAGATCCTCCAGTATGGAAGATGCGAGCACCAAAACTTATGGAAAACATTACCAAATTTTTTCCATGCGATCGTGAGAGCACGCCACAGTGGCACAATGATTTTCGTTATTTTCTAGACTCTGTATAAATTTCCTGAAATTAAAATACCAACAAGGCCTACGCCTCTAGCCGCACCCTGCGGCCGAACTGTTTGAAGTTTTTTCCCGTTTCTCGCACAATGAATGAAAACTCACAAAGCGACACACAAATGATCTTGCTAACACGCACGTGTAGTTCCAACTATATATATATATATATAATTAAACGAGATCTCTTTTCTTTTTGCATATTCAAAGTTTTAGATTGCTAGCGAGGCCTGCTGCATAGTAAAATGTACCAGAAAATCGAACCATAGGGTACAATCGTGATTTCTTACCGTGGAAAAAAATTGGAGGCGAAACGATGAACTCATGTTTTCATTCAAACAAAAATATGTTGTTAGTTAATGTAAATGTTTTGAAATAGCACATAGTTAACTCGCGAAAGTCGTGTGTTCACTAAAACGTGGCCGATGCCCCCCTCTGCCACGCGCATGATCTGAGTCGTGCGTTCTGATTGGCCAGAACCCAAACCCCACGGATTGTATGTTTGCACAGTTAGATTCTCCTTGATTGAACGGCGATCCTTATCCCTTTCGACGGCACATGCAGTTCCGGTTGTGATTTTATTTATATCCACAAATTGCACGTTAAATTCAACAAATGTCTTAAAAATAGGAAACGATACCTGAAATGCGTTAGAAAATCAAACCCGTGGTATAATGGTGAATGCTACCGTGGAAATTTTTATGAGGCCAAACGATGAAGGCATCGACCAGTGGAGTTTGAATTGACACGTCTCCTTTTGGAAACCATGGTCCTTTATGTGAGATGCTCTGGTTTGGAAGGAGCGATCATCAAAACATGTGCCCAGCTTCACCAAAAAAATTCCCCGAGGTCATGAGAGCACGCCACAGGCACACACCAATTTTGATGAAGTCTGGACTCCATCTGAACTCCCAGTAATTAAAATACCAACTAGGCCTACGTCGGTGGCCGCACGTTGTGGCCAAAATGTTTGAAACTTCTCCCCGTTTCTCAGATAATGTATGAAAACTGGCAAAGTGACACACAAATGATTTGTACACCTTCTTTGCTAACTAACACCCAGATGTGTAGTTGTAGAATGGGTTTGAATTTAATTATATGCACTAAATGGAAGGTAAGTGGAAAAAATGACTTGAATATAGCAACGAGACTGAAATGGGCTAGAAAATCAAACCGAGGCTATATACGTGATTGTTTACCGTGAAAATAATTCAAAGCGGAACGATGTAGTCAGTGACGATTGGAGTCCAAAGTGTCGCGTCTCCTTTTGGAAACTATGATCCTTCTTGTGAGATGCTCCGATTTGGAAGGTGTGAGCATCAAAACTCGTGCCATCTTTACCAAAAAAAATCCATGTGATCCTAAGAAAACGGCACGGTGACACACCGGTTTTCGTTATTTCTGGACTCTATATGCACTTCCTGTAATTAGAATCCCAACGTGGCATACGCCTCTGGCTGCACCCTGCGGCCGAACTATTTGATTTTTTTCGTTCTCGAACAATGAATGAAAACTCCCAAAGCAACACACAAATGATCTTGCTAGCTAGCTAGCACTAACCTAGAGTTGCGACTATATAGCAAATGACTCAAATATAGCAAACGATACCTCAAATGCATGAGAAAATCGAAACATAGGGTACAATGGTGATTCCTTACCGTGGAAAACAATTTGGAGGCAAAACGATGAACTCTTGTTTTCATTCAAACGAAAATATGTTGTTAGTTCATGTAAATGTTTTCAAATAGCACAAGGTTCACTCACGAAAGTCATGTGCCTACCAAACCATGGCCGATGCCCCCCCTTGCTACGCACGTGATCTGAGTTGTGCGTTCTGATTGGGCAGAACTCAAACCCCACGGATCGTACGTCTGCACTATTGGATGCTCCCAGATCAAACGGCAATCATCATCCCTTTCTAGTGGAAATGCAGTCCGGCTAGGAATTGATTTATATGCCAAAATGCACGATAAATGCCAAAAAATTTCTTACATATGGCACACAAGACCTGAAATGCGCCAGCAAATCAAACCCGTGGTATAATGCTGACTGCTTGACATGGGAAAAATTTAGAGGCGAAACGATGAACTCACATCTTCATTTCAAAATTAGTACATCTTCATTTCAAACAAAATTATACTCTTTATGCACATGAGCGCTTAGAGGCAACCGTTTGCATAGGCCTTTCCACGTGCTGACCGGGGATATTTTCCACCCTTTTCACCTAAGCCGTCAAAACCCCCCGTCCCCCATGGACCGCCCACGTTTCACTCAACTAGTCCACTCAATCTCCCTCGCCAGCTCCCCCCTCCCCAGATCCACAGCAGAACCCTCACTACTAGGGAAAAGCCTAGCAGCAGCGCGAGTTTAGGGCCTATTAGTAGCGCGGGGGCCGGCGCTACTAATAAGGCGCTACAGCTAACGTATAGTAGTAGCGTGGGTGCCACCCGCGCAACTACTACGTCCGTTAGTACTAGCATGGGTAAAAACCCGTGCTACTACTAATCTCTAATGTCTGATTTTTTTTGATTTTTTTCGAAAAAAATTCAATTTTCCCCTAATTTTCAAATTTCTAAATTATTTTAACCTCCAATCTCTAATCACCCCTCATCGCTGCTCAATTTAATCTCTAATCACCCCTCATCATTCCAAATCATCTAACTTCCCGGATGGTCAGCCATCCTCTCACTACTCCAGCCTGAGCACGCTTAACTTCCGGGTTCCATTCTCCCTCATTTCCAAGTCTGCACTTGTTGTTTTCCTGACAATAGTAAGATGTCAATCCTATTAACCTCAGGAATTTAGCTTGAGCATGAAGTCACACATTTCACTGTTTGAGTTTGAAACTATTATTCTAAAAAATAACACTAATATTTAGTAACACTAATATTTCTTGAATAATTAGTTTGACCATTGTTTGACCACAGTTTGACCATAGTTTGACTAGATTTCACCAAAATTCAAAAAAACTGAAATAATTATTTAGTAACACTAATTTTCTTCAATAATTAGTTTGACCATAGTTTGACCAGATTTAACAAAAATAAAAAAACTGAAATTTGATGAATTTTTTTGCCTCGAGATCTTAAAAGCCCCGTAACTTTTTTTCTGTTAGGTTTTTGAGGATTTTGAAAATGTTTAACGGGGTTCCCCCCGTTAAATTATGATGTAACTTTTCGAGTAGATGATTTTCATATAAAAAACTTGTTCATCCGAGTTAGTATGCAAAAGTTATGCCCATTTTTACAAATTCTCAAGAGATTTTGCAAATAAAGTCGAAACTCATATTTGCAAATTTTCCCAACAACTAGACCACATATCACATGGGAAACTTATTTTCTTTTATTTTTCTGACATTTTCATCATTTTCTTTTTTTTTTAAACTGAAAAGGCGATCCAGGGGGGGTTGTAGAGTTTGAAAATGGGACCTTTAGTACCGGTTGGTGGCTCAAACGTGGACTAAAGATCTAACCTTTAGTACTAATATTTAGTAACACTAATATTCTTGAATAATTATTTAGTAACACTAATACTTCTTGAATAAGTAGTTTCACCACAGTTTGACCAAATTTGACCAAAATTGAAAAAAAAAACTAAAATTTGAGCATAACTTTTTTTCCTTTTAGAATTTGTGGATTCTAAAAATTTGCAAACAGGCCATAGGCCGCCAAAATCGGATGCGGATTTTCGTGCTGATAATTTTGATATATTATACGTATTTTCTGACATCGTATGCAAAAGTTATAGCCGTTTTACATTTTCCCTACACTTTTTGCAAAACATGTCGAAATTTAAGTTTTTAAATTTCCCTAAGTAGTACATGTATAACTACATCTCGAAGGATTTTAATTTTTGAAGTTTTTATCATTTTCTTTTGCTTTTTACAAAACTGAAAAGGCGATCCACGGGGGGTAGAGTTTAAAAAACCCAGTATTTAGTAGTAGCGCGGGTTTTTACCCCTCGCTACTACTATGGCATGTCCCTGAGGGGCACGGTTGAGGCCGATTAGTAGTAGCGAGGGGTAAAAACTTAGTAGTAGCGTGGGTTTATAACCATCGCTACTACTATGGCATGGTCCAGGGGCACGGTAGAGACCACTTAGTAGTAGCGAGGGTTAAGAACCAGCGCTACTGCTATCAACTTAGTAGTAGCGAGGGTTAAAAACCTGCGCTACTACTATGGCATGTCCCGAGGGCACGGTAAAGACCGCTTAGTAGTAGCGAGGGTTGAAAACCCGCGCTACTGCTATCAACTTAGTAGTAGCGAGGTTTAAAAACCTGCACTACTAGTAAGTAGTAGTAGCAAGGGTTTTTAACCCTCGCTACTAGTAAGTGTCTGTGTATAAGCTTTTCCCTAGTAGTGCCTCTCCAGCATCGACGTGCTCAACCCGGCCGTGTGCCTGATAGTTGTGACGATCCTCGCGAATTAGTACCAGTAAGTCTATCTTAATTAATATCTTCTACTCCACTCATATGGCACATTCTGATCTTAAAAATATTGCAGCTGATCTTAGAACGGAGGACCCCTGAACCGCTCCCGGCTGGTGCATTGCTGATGGTTTGGATATTTATCAGCGACTTCTTCCTAAATCACAACATCAATCCCACTGATGATAATGAAGATTTTAGCATGCCTTCTCCATAAACATTGAGTAAGAGTTAGCCGCTAAACATATACGTATGGATCCATTGTTTTCCATCTGTTGAGGTCTTTGTATTTCGTACACTATGATTAATCATGTAATGCATATATGTGTGGACAAATCATCGGAATTTAGCTACCATATGTTCAATTACAATTGTTGCGAAATCTGATGAATGTTCTTCCTGTGGACACTATTTGTTCAATTGAATATTGTGGCAAATTTGCGTTCTGCGTGCCGATTTAAAATGGGATATTTTTGTTTATTTGTTCAATTGAATATTGTGGCGAATTTGCTTTTTGCATGCCGATTCAAAATGGGATATTTTTATTTATTTGTTCGATTGAATATTGTGGCGATTTTTTTTGCATGCCGATTCAAAATGGGATATTTTTGTTTTAACCTGGCAATTGCTCCTCACATGGTTCAAAGCATACGTCAATCATAGCGGAACCGTCCACATGCCGATCCACATTACAAAGCATACGTCAATCATAGCGGAACCGTCGGTGATACACAGCAGATCGCAAACGATTTGCGGCGCTACTACGTGTGTGTAGGCTCTCCGGAACCGTTTGTGATATCAAGTTATCGCACACGAGAACTCGGGGTAAACCGTTCCCAATGTAAAATACAATCTCAGTCGTAATTTTTCCTGGAAACGTGTGGGATCCCAAACAAAAAGCACACGTCACTCTTGCCGCAACCGTCGGTGATACACAACAAATCACAAACAGTCTGTAACACTTGTATGTGTGTGAACGGGCTCCTGAACCGTTTGTGATAGAACATTATCGCAGGCGGTAAAATGTTGGGAAACGTGTGCGATGGAGTCTTGCATGGCAGACGGGTTCCGCAGAAAACTCGTGTGTGATGGGGCACATATTGCACACAGTTCATATGTTGGCCCGTGTGACTTACATACTGTTTCCCAAACAGTTCATTACGACACACCGTTTAGAATACTCTATCTGCTTCACTTATATCTTTTGAGCCTACTTGATTGAAATTTATTAGAATACTCTATGTGCTTCACTTATATCTTTTGAGCTAGATAGTTTTTGCTCTAGTGCTTCACTTATATCTTTTAGAGCACGGCGGTGGATTAATTTTGAAGAAATTATTGATCTCTCATGCTTCACTTATATTATTTTGAGAGTCTTTTAGAACAGCATGGTATTTGCTATGGTTATAAATTGGTCCTAGAATGATGAGCATCCAAGTTGGGTATAATAAAAACTATCATAGGAAGTGAATTGGATGCTATGATCAACTTGATACTTGACAATTGTTTTGAGATAGGGAGGTAGTGATATTAAAGTCAAGCTAGTTGGGTGATTATGAATTTAAAGAATGCTTGTGTTAAAGTTAGCAAGTCCCGTAGCATGCACGTATGGTTAAAGTTGTGTAACAAATTTGAAGCATGAAGTGTACCTGGCTTGTGCATCCTTATGAGTGGAGGTCGGGGACGAGCGATGGTCTTTTCCTACCAATCTATCGCCCTAGGAGCATGCGCGTAGTGCTTTGTTTTTGATGACTTCTAATTTTTTGCAATAAGTATATGAGTTCTTATGACTAATGTTGAGTCCATGGATTATACGCACTTTTACCTTTCCATCATTGCTAGCCTCTTCGGTACCGTGCATTGCCCTTTCTCACCTGGAGGGTTGGTGCAAACTTCGCTGGTGCATCCAAACCCCGTGATATGATACGCTCTATCACACATAAACCTCCTTATATGTTCCTCAAAACATCCACCATACCTACCTATTTATGGCATTTCCATAGCCAATCCGAGATATATTGCCATGCAACTTTCCACCGTTCCGTTCATCATCATCATGACATACATTACTTTTGTCATATTTCCATTGCATGATCATGTAGTTGACATCATATTTGTGGCAAAGCCACCATGCATAATTTTTATACATGTCACTCTTGATTCATTGCACCATCCGGTACACCGCCGGAGGCATTCATATAGAGTCATATCTTGTTCTAGTTTCGATTTGTAATTCATGTGTTGTAATCAATAAAAGTGTGATGATCATCATTATTAGAGCATTGCCCAAAAAAGGCCAAAGAAAAGAAAGAAAAAAAAGAAAAAAAGAAAAAAGAAAGAAAAAAATAATAAAATAAATAAAGGGGCAATGCTACTATCTCTTTTTCCACACTTGTGCTTCAAAGTAGCACCTTGTTCTTCATGTAGTGAGTCTCATAGGTTGTCACTTTCATATACTAGTGGGAATTTTTCATTATAGAACTTGGCTTGTGTATTCCTACGATGGGCTTCCTCAAATGCCCTAGTTCTTCGTGAGCAAGCAAGTTGGATGCACACCCACTAGTTTTCTTTTGTTGAGCTTTCATTCATTTATAGCTCTAGTGCATCCGTTGCATGGAAATCCCTACTCCTCATGTTGACATCAATTGATGGGCACCTCCATAGCCCTTTGATTATCCTCGTCAGTGAGACTTTCTCCTTTTTGTCTTCTCCACACAATCCCCAATCATTATTCTATTCCACCCATAGTGCTATATCCATGGCTCACGTACATGTATTGCGTGAAGGTTGAAAAAGTTGGAGATTATTTAAGTATGAAACAATTGCTTGGCTTGTCATCGGGGGTATAGAAGTTGGGAACATCTTTGTGTGACGAAAATGAAGCATAGACTAACTATATGATTTTGTAGGGATGAACTTTCTTTAGCCATGTTATTTTGAGAAGACATGATTCTTTTATTAGTATGCTTGAAGTATTACTATTTCTTTTGTCAATATGGACTTTTATTTTGAATCACTTGGATCTGAACATTCATGCCACAATAAAGAGAAATTACATTGAGAATTATGCTAGGTAGCATTCCACATCAAAAATTCTGTTTTTATCATTTACCTACTCGAGGACGAGCAGGAATTAAGCTTGGGGATGCTTGATACATCTCCAACGTATCTATAATTTTTGATTGTTCCATGCTATTATATTACCTGTTTAGGATGTCTATGAGCTTTATTCTACACATTTATATCATTTTTGGAACTAACCTACTAACCGGAGGCCCAACCCGTATTGCTATTTTTTTTGCCTATTTTAGTTTCGAAGAAAAGGAATATCAAACGGAGTCCAAATGGAATGAAACCTTCGGGAGCGTGATATTTGGAACTAACGTGATCTAGAGGACTTGGAGTGCAAGCCAAGAAGCAGCCGAGGCGTCCACGACATAGGAGGGTGCGCCCACCCCTCCTGGGTGCGCCCCCTGTCTCGTGGGCCCCTCGGGCGACCATCGACGTACTTCTTCCTCCTATATAAGCCTACATACCCCAAAAACATCTAGGGAGCCACCGAAGAAATATTTCCACCACCATAACCTTCTGTATCCGCGAGATCCCATCTTGGAGCCGTCGCCGGCATTCTGTCGGAGGGGGATTCCACCACGGAGGGCTTCTACATCAACACCATAGCCCTTCCAATGAGTTTTGAGTAGTTTACCACAGACCCCTTCGGGTCCATATTTATTAGCTAGATGGCTTCTTCTCTCTTTTTGGATCTCAATACAATGTTCTCCCCCTCTCTTGTGGAGATCTATTCGATGTAATCTCTTTCTGCGGTGTGTTTGTCGAGATCCGATGAATTGTGGGTCTATGATCAAGTTTATCTATGAATAATATTTGAATCTTCTCTGAATACGTTTATGTATGATTGAGTTATCTTTGCAAGTCTCTTCGAATTATCGATTAGGTTTGGCCTACTAGATTGATCTTTGTTGCCATGGGAGAAGTGCTTAGCTTTGGGTTCAATCTTGCGGTGTCCTTACCCAGTGACTGAAAGGGTTGCAAGAACACGTATTGTATTGTTGCCATCGAGGATAAAAAGATGGGGTTTATATCATATTGCTTGAGTTTATCCCTCTACATCATGTCATCTTTCTTAATGCGTTACTCTGTTCTTATGAACTTAATACCCTAGATGCATGCTGGATAGCGGTCGACGTGTGGAGTAATAGTAGTAGATGCAGGCAGGAGTTGGTCTACTTGTTACGGATGTGATGCCTATATACATGATCATGCCTAGATAATCTCATAATTATTCGCTTTTCTATCAATTGCTCGACAGTAATTTGTTCACCCACCGTAATACTTATGCTATCTTGAGAGAAGCCTCTAGTGAAACCTATGGCCCCCGGGTCTATCTTTTATCATATAAGTTTCAATCTACTTTTATTTGCATCTTTATTTTCTGCATCTATATTATAAAATACCAAAAATATATTTATCTTATCATATTATCTCTATCAGATCTCACTTTCGCAAGTGGCCGTGAAGGGATTGACAACCCCTTTATCGCGTTGGTTGCGAGTTCTTTGTTTGTTTGTGTAGGTTCGTGGGACTTGTGAGGAGCCTCCTACTGGATTGATACCTTGGTTCTCAAAAACTGAGGGAAATACTTACGCTATTGTGCTGCATCACCGTTTCCTCTTCAAGGAAAACCAACGCAAGCTCAAGACGTAGCAAGAAGGATTTCTGGCACCGTTGCCGGGGAGGTCTTCGCTCAAGTCAAGACATACCAAGTACCCATCACAAACTCATCTCCCTCGCATTTACATTATTTGCCATTTGCCTCTCGTTTTCCTCTCCCCCACTTCACCCTTGCCGTTTTATTCGCTCTCTCTTTCCCAATCTCCTCTCTTTTTCTGCTTGCCTTCTTCCTCTCTCTTTCTCTTGCCTTTTTCTGTTTGCTCGTGTGTTAGATCGTTTACCTTGTCGTTATGGCTAGTCCCCCTATCCTTGTTATTACTCCCGAACATGAAATTCTCAATTTTAAGCAAAGGGAGGGAGAAAATTTAAAAGATGCTTGGCATAGAATTTGCAATGCTCAAAATAAATCCACTAGGAAGCTTTCTACTTCCGTTCTTCTTCGCAATTTTTATGTAGGTATTACTCCTTGGAATAGATGCATTCTTGATACCGTTGCCGGAGGGGATTTATTGAATAGTCACACGTTTGAAGCTTATAATGCTATGTTAGATTTGTTTGGTCCACCACCTCTTTTGGCTAATGGAACTGTTTTAACTTTGGAACATGTTATGCAACGGCTCGAGATCATTGAAAATAATATTGCCACTGTTGAGTTAATTGAAAATTTGGATAAAAAGATTCATAATCAAATTACCCAATACGGATCTAGGGTTGGATTACTTTGAAAAATCTTAAAGAGAAAGAACCTATAGTTAATGAAAAAATAGATCTAGATTCTGTAAGAATCGGTAAACTTGAGGATATCATTACTAACTTAGGTTCCACGTTTTCCTCCATGAAAAACACTCCAACACCCCCTACCAAAACCGCCAAGTTTATTTATGTTCCTAAAAATAAGGATGAATCTTCTAATAAGGGAGACGCGGATCTCAATTCCATAAGTGATCATCCCAACTGTCTCTCTATCGTTAAGGAACCTTCCGCTACAAACGAATTTCTTGAATTTTTTCCTAAAGGTTTTATCATTGATAAAAAGGGAGAAACCCCTAAAGATTATAAGTGCTCTATTGATGAATCAAGTGCCAAAGATGGCACTACTTAGATCTATCTTCGCTTTTATGCCTAGCTAGGGGCGTTAAACGATAGCGCTAGTTGGGAGGCAACCCAATTTTCTTTGTGTTTTTTGTTTTTGTTCCTGTTTAGTAATAAATTTTGCAGCTGCTTTCTGTTTAGATGTGTTTTCATGTTTTATTTAGTGTTTGTGCCAAGTAGAACCTATAGGATAACCTATGATATGAGTTGATTTGATTCTGCTGAAAAACAGAAACTTTGCGCTCACGAGAAAAAATTCAATAAACCACAGAAACGAGATTTTGCATTGATTCTTTTTGCTGCTGTTCAATAAACACATTTTTTAGGACGTCCTATTTTGGTAGTATTTTTAAGCTTCCAGAAGTTTGCGTTAGTTACAGATTGCTACAGACTGTTCTGTTTTTGACAGATTCTATTTTTCGTGTGTTGTTTGCTTATTTTGATGCATCTATGGCTAGTATGTAAGGGTTTGAACCATAGAGAACTTGGAATACAGTAGGTTTAACACCAATATAAATAAAGAATGAGTTCATTACAGTACCTTATGTGGTGGTTTTGTTTTCTTTCACTAACGGAGCTTATGAGATTTCATGTTGAGTTTTGTGTTGTGAAGTTTTCAAGTTTTGGGTAGAGCTTTGATGGACTATGGAATAAAGGTTGGCAAAAGCCTAAGTTTGGGGATGCCCAAGGCACCCCAAGATATTCAAGAATAGCGAAAAGCCTAAGCTTGGGGATGGCCCCGGAAGGCATCCCCTCTTTCGTCTTCGTTCATTGGTAACTTTACTTGGAGCTATATTTTTATTTGCCACGTGATATGTGTTTTGCTTGGAGCGTCGTGTATTATATTAGTCTTTGCTTTTTAGTTTACCAGAATCATCCTTGCTGTAACACACATTTTGGGAGAAGCATACTTGATTGAAATTTATTAGACTACTCTATGTGCTTCACTTATATCTTTTGAGCTTGATAGTTTTTGCTCTAGTGCTTCACTTATATCTTTTAGAGCACGGCGGTGGATTAATTTTGAAGAAATTATTGATCTCTCATGCTTCACTTATATTATTTTGAGAATCTTCTAGAAGAGCATGGTATTTTCTATGGTTATAAATTGGTCCTAGAATGATGAGCATCCAAGTTGGGTATAATAAAAACTATCATAGGAAGTGAATTGGATGCTATGATCAACTTGATACTTGATAATTGTTTTGAGATAGGAGGTAGTGATATTAAAGTCATGCTAGTTGGGTGATTATGAATTTAAAGAATGCTTGTGTTGAAGTTAGAAAGTCCCATAGCATGCACGTATGGTTAAATTTGTGTAACAAATTTGAAGCATGAAGTGTACCTTGCTTGTGCATCCTTATGAGTGGCGATCGGGGATGAGCGATGGTCTTTTCCTACCAATCTATCCCCCAAGGAGCATGCGCGTAGTGCTTGGTTTTTGATGACTTCTAAATTTTCGCAATAAGTATATGAGTTCTTATGACTAATGTTGAGTCCATGGATTATACGCACTTTTACCTTTCCATCATTGCTAGCCTCTTCGGTACCGTGCATTGGCCTTTCACACCTTGAGAGTTGGTGCCAACTTTGCCGGTGCATCCAAACCCCGTGATACGATATGCTCTATCACACATAAACCTCCTTATATCTTCCTCAAAACAGCCACCATACCTACCTATTTATGGCATTTCCATAGCCATTCCGAGATATATTGCCATGCAACTTTCCACCGTTCCGTTCATCATCATCATGACATACATTACTTTTGTCATATTGCCATTGCATGATCATGTAGTTGACATCGTATTTGTGGCAAAGCCACCATGCATAATTTTTATACATGTCACTCTTGATTCATTGCACCATCCCGGTACACCACCGGAGGCATTCATATAGAGTCATATCTTGTTCTAGTTTCGACTTGTAATTCATGTGTTGTAATCAATAAAAGTGTGATGATCATCATTACTAGAGCATTGCCCAAAAAGAAAAAAAAGAAAGGCCAAAAGAAAAAAAAGAAAGGCCAAAGAAAAAAGAAAAAAAGAAAAAGAAAAAAAAAAAGAAAGAAAAAATAATAAAATAAATAAAGGGGCAATGCTACTATCTCTTTTTCCACACTTGTGCTTCAAATCAGCACCTTGTTCTTCATGTAGTGAGTCTCATATATTGTGCTTCAAAGTAGCACCATGTTTTCATGTAGAGAGTCTCATAGGTTGTCACTTTCATATACTAGTGGGAATTTTTCATTATAGAACTTGGCTTGTATATTCCTACGATGGGCTTCCTCAAATGCCCTAGGTCTTCGTGAGCAAGCAAGTTGGATGCACACCCACTAGTTTTCTTTTGTTGAGCTTTCATTCATTTATAGCTCTAGTGCATCCATTGCATGGCAATCACTACTCCTCATGTTGACATCAATTGATGGGCATCTCCATAGCCCGTTGATTATCCTTGTCAATGTAGGACTTTCTCCTTTTTTGTCTTCTCCGCACAATCCCCAATCATTATTCTATTCCACCCATAGTGCTATATCCATGGCTCACGCTCATGTATTGCGTGAAGGTTGAAAAAGTTTGAGATTATTTAAGTACGAAACAATTGCTTGGCTTGTCATCGGGGTTATAGAAGTTGGGAACATCTTTGTGTGACGAAAATGAAGCATAGCCTAACTATATGATTTTGTAGGGATGAACTTTCTTTAGCCATGTTATTTTGAGAAGACATGATTGCTTTTATTAGTATGCTTGAAGCATTACTATTTCTTTTGTCAATATGAACTTTTATTTTGAATCACTTGGATCTGAACATTCATGCCACAATAAAGAGAAATTACATTGAGAATTATGCTAGGTAGCATTCCACATCAAAAATTTCATTTTTATCATTTACCTACTCGAGGACGAGCAGGAATTAAGCTTGGGGATGCTTGATACGTCTCCAACGTATCTATAATTTTTGATTGTGACATGCCATTATATTACCTGTTTTGGATGTCTATGGGCTTTATTTTACACATTTATATCATTTTTGGGACTAACCTACTAAGCGGAGGCCCAGCCCGTATTGCTGTTTTTTTGCCTATTTCAGTATTTCGAAGAAAAGGAATATCAAACGGAGTCCAAACGGAATGAAACCTTCGGGAGCGTGATTTTTGGAACGAACGTGATCCAGAGGACTTGGAGTGCAAGCCAAGAAGTAGCTGAGGCGGCCACGAGATAGGAGGGCGCGCCCACCCCTCCTGGGCACGCCCTTGTCTCGTGGGCCCCTCGGGCGGCCACCAACGTACTTATTCCTTCTATATAAGCCTACATACCCCAAAAACATCCAGGGAGCCACCGAAGAAATATTTCCACCACCGTAACCTTCTGTATCCGCGAGATCCCATCTTGGAGCCGTTGCTGGTGTTCTGCCAGAGGGGGATTCCACCATGGAGGGCTTCTACATCAACACCATAGCCCTTCCGATGAGTTGTGAGTAGTTTACCACAGGCCTTCGGGTCCATAGTTATTAGCTAGATGGCTTCTTCTCTCCTTTTGGATCTCAATACAATGTTCTCCCCCTCTCTTGTGGAGATCTATTCGATGTAATCTCTTTTTGCGGTGTGTTTGTCGAGATCTGATTAATTGTGTGTTTATGATCAAGTTTATCTATGAATAATATTTGAATCTTCTCTGAATTATTGTATGTATGATTGAGTTATCTTTGCAAGTCTCTTCGAATTATCGATTTGGTTTGGCCTACTAGATTGATCTTTATTGCCATGGGAGGAGTGCTTAGCTTTGGGTTCAATCTTGCGGTGTCCTTACCCAGTGACGGAAAGGGTTGCAAGGCATGTATTGTATTGTTTCCATCAAGGATAAAAAGATGGGGTTTATATCATATTGCTTGAGTTTATCCCTCTACATCATGTCATCTTTCTTAATGCGTTACTCTGTTCTTATGAACTTAATACTCTAGATGCATGCTGGATAGCGGTCGATGTGTGGAGTAATAGTAGTAGATGCAGGCAGGAGTCGGTCTACTTGTTATGGACGTGATGCCTATATACATGATCATGCCTAGATAATCTCATAATTATTCGCTTTTCTATCAATTGCTCGACAGTAATTTGTTCACCCACCGTAATACTTATGCTATCTTGAGAGAAGCCTCTAGTGAAACCTATGGCCCCCGGGTCTATCTTCTATCATATACGTTTCCAATGTACTTTTATTTGCATCTTTATTTGCTACATCTATATTATAAAATACAAAAAATATATTTATCTTATCAAATTATCTCTATCAGATCTCACTTTCGCAATTGGCCGTGAAGGGATTGACAACCCCTTTATCGCGTTGGTTGCGAGTTCTTTGTTTGTTTGTGTAGGTTCGTGGGACTTGCGAGGAGCCTCCTACTGGATTGATACCTTGGTTATCAAAAACCGAGGGAAATACTTACGCTACTGTGCTGCATCACCCTTTCCTCTTCAAGGAAAACCAACGCAAGCTCAAGACGTAGCACAAGGCCTCTGGATCATTGCTCCATAACCCTGACGGTTTCTGGGTCATGTGGGAAGGACCCCCTATCACCCACACTTACTTGGCGATGGTTCCAAATGCTGTCGCAGAAAGGGGTTAAAAATCTTGTGTATAGCACTAACGCATACCAGTGTAGGTGCTCCGGAGTTTGGGTCCCTGATTTTTTTCTGCTGCATCGGCTCGCTAGTGCAGGGCACCGGTGCGAGATGTAGTGATAGTTCTCTTTACACCGGTTTTGGCATACATAGTGGACGGCCTTAGTGCTATTAGTTCTACGTTACTAAATTCGTGTATGTATTTGCTGCCATCCTTAGTGGATACCTGTTAGTATCAATTTGCTGTCATCCAAACACTGTCGCTATGCTGTTGCAGTTATATTTACCTTCCTCTTAAAATGTTCAGTTTTTTATGTATAGTACATGAGTAAGAACTTGTAGCGTTGTTGTAGTAGCAATTAATTCATTTGCACATTGATCTTTTGAGAAGATATGTCATAATTAACCTATTTCTTCAGTTTTTCAAAATAAGTATTGGTTATTTTCTATGTTGCTATAAACCCATTTTCCCTACAATTGTTACTGATATAGTTTTTAATATTATAGGATGAACAGAAGTGTTCTTACTTGAAGTGGGTGATCAAAAGTGGCCACAGTCTTTGAAGATGTGCCTAGCAAAGCGTTGGAGCATGTATCAGGAAGAGAACAGAGGTAGCCTTAGATAAAGTGTTGTCAACACTGAAGAATATTTGAAGATGAGGGATAAAAAGAGGAAGGTGGAGACTGAGCTAAGATTATTTAAATCAGACTTTGCTAAGATGGTGTTGGCGAAGGAGGAGGCACTTTCCCAGTTGGCCAGTGCAAAACATGTTCTTACTGAACTGAAAGTAGAGGTTAATAAGACAAGCCTGGATGATCTCGATTAGGGAAATGAATATATTGTTCTAATATTGTTCTTATGAAGTTGAACTAGCAATATGCTATACTGTGCTGTTTTCAGGCAGCAATCATACTGTGATGTTAAAATATATCTTTGTGCCTGATATGAAATTGGCAAACAGATGTTTGATATGAAATGTGAATTTGCATAATACTGGAACTATTAATTGTAAACTAATAAACCTGCTAAATGGGTCATGGAACTTTGCAAACAGTTCTAGAAGTAAAAGCGCTTGTGATAGTCCAATGCCACATAGTTTTCTTCATCAAATCGTGTGTGTTGTAGTTGATAAAAGCAAACGTTTAACCAAGGCAAAGCATGTGTAATAGTTACACCTATCACACACGAGCCTATACATAAACCTGTGTGGGATGTACACATGAACATAAATGTTTTCCCTGGATTGGTTGTGTGGGATGTACATACGAAAGGAAACGTTTTCCCTAGATTGGCTGTGTGGGATGTACATACAAACGTAAACGTTTTCCTGGATTCACTGTGTGAGATATACATAAGAACGGAAACATACTCCTTGTATTGACTGTGTGTGATATACATACGAACGGATATGTTTTTCTGGGATTCACTATGTGGGATGTACATACGAACGGAAATGCTTGTCTTTTGATGCCTCGCAATCGCACACGAGCTCATTTTGCCCCAGCCTGTGTGCCAGGAGGGCCTATCCCTGACGGTTTCTAGGTCGTGTGTCGCCCACACTCACTTGGCGATGGTTCCAAATGTCATCGCGGAAAAGGGTTAAAAACCATTTGTATAGCACCGACGCATACTAGTGATTGCACGAGAGTACGACAAAGGTATTAGGGATGCCCAATCCCACAATGAAAAAATGAATTTACTTTATGTTGTCAAATAATAAATTCCTTGGAAAGTGTTTGTATGGAGGGCACCCGTGGATACGGATAAGGCATGGAAAGTGAAAATATGCTAGAAAAAGGAATAAACTTTGTTTTCTATTTGGGAACCGCCTATGTTGTATCTAGCATGGAAAGTGTTGGGAGATCTAAGTCGTTTTCGTTGGTGGGAAAATATGCCTCCCAAACTGTTTTTATCTCTCAATTTCGCTTTGATCTCTGGAACCTCTACAAATCCCTACTTCCCTTTGCGAAGGGCCTTTCTTTTACTTTATGCAATTTTTATTTTTGAATTTGAGTCTCCATCTTCTCTTATAAAGCACCAACTAAGGGGCACTATGATCGTATTTGAGCATTGGGTGTAGCTAATATTCGAGTGTGTTTTATGAATGGATCAATGATTGAGCATAATGGGCTTGGGATAACTTGCTTTAGTGTTGATATTTTGAAAGACATGGTTGCTTGTTGGTATGCTTGAGTATTAAAATCTCCATGTCAAAACTAGACTATTGCTTTGGAAACATATAAAATTCCAAATGTCCATGCTACAAAGAAAAGATTATGTGATGAACATGTTAGGCAGCAGTCCACATGAAAAATTCTGTTTTTATCATTTACCCACTTGAGGACAAGCAGGAATTAAGCTTGGGGATGCTGATACGTCTCCAACGTATCCATAATTTTTGATTCTTCCATGTTGTTATATTATCATTCTTGGATGTTTTACAATCATTTTATATCATTTTTTGGTACTAACCTATTGACATAGTGCCTAGTGCCAGTTGTTGTTTTCTGCTTGTTTTTTTACATCGTAGGAAATCAATATCAAACAGAGTCCAAACACAGCGAAACTTTTTGTGGATTTTTTCTGGACCAGAAGACACCGAATGGGCCAAGAAAGTACCTGAGGGCTGCTCCGAGGGGGGCACAACCCACAAGGGAGCGCCTGGGGGCCAAGCCGTGCCTAGGTGGGTTGTGCCCACCTCGGTGGCCTCCCGCACCACCTCTTTCCTCTAGAAATACCCCGATATTCCAGAAACAACAGAGGAGTCGATAAAAATCAATTCCAGCCGCCGCAAGTTCCGGAAACACCAGATCCAATCTAGACACCATCATGGAGGGGTTCATCATGTCCATTGGTGCATCTCTGATGACGCGTGAGTAGTTCTTTGTAGACCTTCGGGTTCGTAGTTAGTAGCTAGATGGCTTCCTCTCTCTCTCTCTCTCTTCTCTCTTGATTCTCAATACAATGGTCTCTTGGATATCCATATGATGTAAGTATTTTTGCGATGTGTTTGTTGGGATCCGATGATCTTTGAGTTTATGATCAGATCTATATTTTTATCCATGAAAGTTATTTCAGTCTTCTTTGATCTCTTATATGCATGATTGATTATAGCCTCGTATTTCTTCTCTGATATTTGGGTTTTGTTTGGCCAACTTGATCTATTTATCTTGCAATGGGAAGAGGTTCTTTGTGATGGGTTCGATCTTACGGTGCTTCATCCCAGTGATAGAAGGGGAAACGACACGTATGTATCGTTACTATTAAGGATAAAAAGATGGGGTCTATTTCTAAATAAATAGATCTTGCATACATCGTCATCGTTCTTATTGCATGATACGTCTCCAATGTATCTATAATTTTTGAAGTATTCATGCTAATATATTATCATTCTTGGATGTTTTACAATCATTTTATAGCAACTTTATATCATTTTTGGGACTAAGCTATTGACCTAGTGCCCAGTGCCAGTTGCTGTTTTTTTCTTGTTTTTTACATCGCAGGAAATCAATATCAAACGGAGTCCAAGCACCGCGTAAATTTTTGGAGATTTTTTATGGACCAGAAGACCACCAGTGGGCCAAGGAAGCACCTAGGGGGCTGCTCGAGGGGTAGCCCTAGATCAGAAGTTCTGCCGCCGCAGGGTCTCTGTATCCATGAGATCCTATCTATACCCCGTTCCGACACCCTGCCGGATGGGGGGACTCATCATCGGTGGCCATCTTCATCATCCCTGCGGACACCACGATGAGGAGGGAGTAGTCCACCCTCGGGGCTGAGGGTTTGTACCAGTAGCTCTGTGTTTACTCTCTTTCTCGTGCGATCTTGAGATGTCACGATCTTGATGTATCATGGGCTTTGTTAATATAGTCGGATCATATGGTGTTTTTCCCTCTCTATCTTGTTGTGATGAATTGAGTTTTTCCCTTTGAGATTTCGTTGTTATCGGACTGAATACTTTTATGAATTTGAGAACACTTGATATATGTCTTGCAATTGAATACTCGTGGTGACAATGGGGTATCATATTGATTCACTTGATATATGTTTTGGCACTCAATTCGCGGATTCCCGTAGTGACATTGGGGTAATCTACGCATAGGGTTGATGCACGTTCTCGTATTTTGTTTCTCCGGTAGAAATCTTGGGGCACTCTTTGAAGTACTTTGTGTTTGATTGAGTATTATGAATATGAATTTTCTTTGGTGTTATTTTAGTGCAAACTCTATGATAGATCGAACGGAAAGAATAGCGTTGTGTTATTTTAGTACGAACTCTTGAATAGATCGAATGGAGAGACTAGCTTTGAGGTGGTTTCATACCCTAAAAACAATTTTGTCTTATATTCTCCGCTAGATAGGAACTTTGGAGTGATTCTTTACCGCACTTCGAGGGATAATGATATGATCCAACTATGTTAACATTGTTGAGAGATTGTACTAGTGAAAGTATGCAACCTAGGCCTCATTTTCAAGCATTGCAATATCGTTTTTGTGCCCTGTTTACTATTTGTTACCTTGCTGTTTTTATTTATTAAGATTATAAAAATATATTTCTGTCATCCATATTACACTTTTATCACCACCTCTTCGCCGAACTAGTGCACCTATACAATTTGCCATTGTAATGGGTGTTTTGGGGATAGAAGAGATTTCTTGTATTTGGTTGCAGGCTCATTTGAGAGAGACCATCTTCATCCTACACCTCTCATGGATTGATAAACCTTAGGTCATCCACTTGAGTGAAAATTGCTACTGTCCTACAAAACTCTGCGCTTGGAGGCCCAACACGTGTCTACAAGAATAAAGTTGTGTAGTAGACATCAAGCTCTTTTCTGGCGCCGTTGCCGGGGAGGTAAGTGCTTGAAGGTATATCTTTAGATCGTGCAATTGAATCTTTTAGTTTATTGTTTTATCACTAGTTTGGTTTATAAAAATAAAACTACAAAAATGGCATTGAGGTTGCATCGTATTATTCATCTATATAATGTATTTCGTGAAATTGATGGAAAGGAAAATTGTGCTCAGTTGTTATAAAATGTTTGGCATAGAATCCATGAATGATGTGCATGATTGCAATGTTGCTCGTATGAATTCATTGAATATCCATGATGCTAGTGGTATGTAGAGCCATAAGCTTGGGGATGCTATGTTTGATGAAGATGATAATGTTTAGTCCCCCAAGTTTTGATGAGAAAATTTATTATGATGATAGCATGCCTCCTATTTATGATAATTATATTGATAAAAGTGGATTTGGAGAGGTCATGGCTTTATTTAACATTGAATCCACTATTTCAGAAGAGGTTTCAGTTGATTATGATGAGAACAAAGTTGCTATCTATGATGATTATGGTGATGACATGTATGCTAAAAAGTGTAATGATAACCATGAAACTTTTCATCATGATTTTAATTTTTCAATCCCATGATAGTTATTTTGTTGAGTTTGCTCCCACAACTCTTCATGAGAATAAATTTTCTTATGTGGAGAGTAGTAAAAGTTTTATGCTTATGTATCATTGAAGTAATGCTTTATGTGATAGCTATATTGTTGAATTCATTCATGATGCTACAGAAAATTATTATGAGAGAGGAACATATGCTTCTACATATCTCAATAATATCAAGTTTCATCTCTTTATGTTGAAAGTTTTTAAGTTGCACTTGTTTTACTTTCCTATGCTAGTTGATTCTTGTTCCCATAAGTTGTTTTCTCACCAAATCCATATGCATAAGAAGTGTGTTAGACTTAAATGTGCTTGCCATGTGATTCATGATGCTCTTTTTATGTTTCAATCTTTATCTTTTATGCGAGCATCATTGAAATCATCATGCCTGGCTAAAAGGCATTAAAGAAAAGCGCTTGTTGGGAGAAAACCCAACACTTTTACCTATTGTTTTTGTGTGTTCACATGATTAGGCTACCATAGTAATCATGCCAAGTAAAGCCTTTGGGATCATGTTGGGTGATGGTTGATTTGATCTTGCTGAAAAATAGAAACGTTTGCGCTCATGAAAATAACTCTCATTTTTAACAGAAGAGTGTTTTGAGTTGATTCTTTTTGAAGAAGATTAATAAACAAATGAAATGGTTTTCTCTTTATCATATGAACCTATCTCACAAAGTTCCGTTAAGTTTTGTGTGATTGAAGTTTACAAGTTTTGGGTGAGATGTCAATACGAGGAGAATAAGGAGTTACAAGACCCTAATCTTGGGGATTCCCAAGGCACCCCCAAGGTAATATTCAAGGAAGATCCAAGCAACTAAGCTTGGGGTGCCCCGGAAGGCATCCCCTCTTTCGTCTCCAACATTATCAGTAACCTCCCTTGGAGCTATGTTTTCATTTGTCACATGTGTTTTACTTGAAGTGTCATTTTATTTTGTTAGGATTTGCTTTATGTTATTTAGAATAATGTTTTGAATCTTTTATTTCAATAAAAATGGCAATAATAGCCTTTGTCATGCTTATTTTTCATGTATACATGTTGCTGTTTCAAAACAGAAAGTTTATCGATGTTGCAAAAATTCCCTAGAAATGTTAGGATATGATAAATTGTTAAAACTTTTCGCACAATAACCTATGATAAATTTCCTACAGTGTGGTATTTTTCTCATAATTGTTGGGGTTAGGTAAGTATGATGAATCTTGCATTTTTTACAGACTATACTGTTTTGGGAGATTGTTGTTATGGTTGCATTGTTTGCTTATATTTGCTTGTTTAGTGATTCTATTTGAGGATAGGAGTATTAAATATGCATAGGCATTTAGTATGAAATGTTGAATAATAATTTTAGTGATTTGCTACACTAGAGAATGATAAGGTTTTGCATTGGTTTATACTAACTTATCTCATGAGTTCTTGTCGAGTTTTGTGTGGATGAAGCTTTTGAGATATAGGGAAACCGTGATATGGGAGGAATTAAGGAGACACAAAAGCTCAAGCTTGGGGATGCCCAAGGCACCCAAAGCTAACATTCCAAGAAGTCTCAAGCATCTAAGCTTGGGGATGCCCCGGTAGGCATCCCACCTTTCTTCTTCAACAATTATCGGTTAGTATCGGTTGAGCCTAAGTTTTTGCTTCTTCACATTAGTTGTGCTATTCTTAGAATGTCATTTTATTTTAATTTTTCTTGCTGTTTTAATAAAATACTTAGACCTGGAAGTTTTAGATAAAATTGTTTCCTCAAATAGTTGCCAGGGAGGCTAGGTAAGCGGCATTCACATCCCGTCAAAGAAGCTCTTTCCTATGGAATTGCTCTAGTGCTTCACTTATATCCTATGAGTAAATTGTTGAATAAATTGAATATCATGAAGTTGAAATCATATCATGCCTAGTAGTGGCGTCACATTAGGTTTAGAAAGTGAGAGCTTTTGAAGCTTGCCAATCACAATATTGGTCATACAAGCAATTAACGAATAATTACTATAAGCAAGAGAACTTTCACATGCAAATACACTATCTTGGAAATATTTTGTGATAGCCCCCAACAAATATTATATGCCAAAATTGTTGACGTTGGGCAAGGAAGACAACGTAATGATTTATGTTTGTTCATATTCACATAGAAGTTATATTGTTAGAGATCCTTCAACATGTGGTGCTTGCCCCATATCTTTGCTAGCCAAATATTCCACACCAAGTAGAGATACTAATTGTGCATCCAAAAACCCTATAACCCAAATGTTGTTTTGAGAGTCCACCATACCTACCTAAGGATTGAGCAAGATCCTTCAAGTAAGTTCTCATCGGTGCACTAAGGCAATAAAAATTGCTTCTAGAAATGTTAGATCATTTAGTGTAAGAGAAAATTGAGCGTTGTACGAACTTGTGATGGCAAAGAATAAAAGCGACAGACTGCATAATAAAGGTTGCTATCATATGGGGCAATATAACGTGACGTTCTTTTGCACTAAGGGTTGAGCATACAAACAAATAAGCGCATGGCAACCTCTGCTTCCCTCTGCGAAGGGCCTATCTTTTACTTTTATGTATTTACATTCATGCAAGAGTCAAAGTTTTCTCTCTATTCCTTTTTATTTTTCTCCTTTGGCAAGCATCATGTGGTGAGGAAAGATCTAGGCACATATATCCAATTGGATATGGGTAGCATGAGTTATTATTGTTCACATCACCTAAAGGTGAATACATTGGGAGGCAAAATTGTAAGCCCCTATCTTTCTATGTGTCTGGTTAAAATGTTTTGCTCATGTGTATGCGGTGAGTGTTAGCAATCATAGAAGACTATATGATGGTTGAGTATGTGGAGCTTTTACTTAGACTCCGTTGAATAAGTTGAATTGCAATTGCTTGATGACTGAGAACATAGGTTGTTGAGTTTCAAGAGAATTCATTGTTTGAACCTTAACATGTGAATTGGTTGCTACTTAGTCGTGAGAAGTTCTATAAGAAAGAATTGCTGCTATGATGCTAGGAAAAGTGACTGAAATTGTCATTGATCAAACTTATGCACTTTCCTAGCATTCACACTTCATAAATTATTTCCTTTATATTTTACCTACTCGAGGACGAGTAGGAATTAAGCTTGGGGATGTTGATATGTCTCCAACGTATCTATAATTTATGAAGTATTCATGCTAATATATTATCATTCTAGGATGTTTTACAATCATTTTATAGCAACTTTATATCATTTTTTGGGACTAACCTATTGAACCACTGCCCAGTGCGAGTTGCTATTTTTTGCTTGTTTTTTACATCACAGGAAATCAATATCAAAGAGAGTCCAAACACCGCGTAACTTTTTGGAGATTTCTTATGGACCAGAAGACCACCAGTGGGCCAAGGACGCACCTCGGGGCTGCTCGAGGGGAGCAGCACCCACCAGGGTGTGCCAGGAGGCCCTAGCGAGCCCTGGTGGGTGCTGCCCCCCTCGGGCACCCCGTGGACCGCCTCTTCGCCCTATAAATTCTAAAATATTCCCAAACCTTCGGGGTAGTCCTAGATCAGAAGTTCTGCCACCGCAAGGCCTCTGTATCCACGAAATCCAATCTAGACCCCATTCTGGCACCCTGTCGGTGGGGGGAATCATCACAAGTGGCTATCTTCATCATAACGGCGGCCACCACGATGAGGAGGGAGTAGTCCACCCTCGGGGCTGAGGGTTTGTACCAGTACCTATGTGTTTAATCCTTCTCGCGCGCGATCTTGTGATGACATGATCTTGATGTATTATGGGCTTTGTTAATATAGTCGGATCATATGGTGTTTTCCCCTCTCTATCTTGTTGTGATGAATTGAGTTTTTCCCTTTGAGATTTCGTTGTTATCGGATTGAATACTTTTATGAATTTGAGAACACTTGATATATGTCTTGCAATTGAATACTCATGGTAACAATGGGGTATCGTATTGATTCACTTGATATATGTTTTGGCACTCAATTCGCAGATTCCCGCGGTGACATTGGGGTAATCTATGCATAGGGGTTGATGCACGTTCTCGTCTGTTGTTTATCCGGTAGAAATCTTGAGGCACTCTTTGAAGTATTTTGTGTTGGATTGAGAATTATGAATATGAATTTGCTTTGGTGTTATTTTAGTATGAACTCTAGGATAGATCGAACGGAAAGAATAGCTTTCTCTTATTTTAGTACGAACTCTTGAATAGATCAAACAGAAATAATAGCTTAGAGGTGGTTTCGTACCCTACAAACAATTCCATCTTATGTTCTCCGCTAGATAGGAACTTTGGAGTGATTCTTCATCACACTTTGGGGGATAATCATATGATCCAACTATGTTAGCATTGTTGAGAGATTGCACTAGTGAAAGTATGCACCCTAGGCCTCATTTTCAAGCATTGCAATACCGTTTTTCTGCCCTATTTACTATTTGTTACCTTGTTGTTTTTATTTATTCAGATTATCAAAATATATTTCTACCATCCATATTACACTTTTATCACCATCTCTTCGCCGAACTAGTGCACCTATACAATTTGCCATTGTATTGGGTGTGTTGGGGACACAAGAGATTTCTTGTATTTGGTTGCAAGCTCGTTTGAGAGAGACCATCTCCATCCTACACCTCTCATGGATTGATAAACCTTAGGTCATCCACATGAGGGAAAATTGTTATTGTCCTACAAAACTCTGCGCTTGGAGGCCCAACACGTGTCTACAAGAATAAAGTTGCATAGTAGACACCATTGCATTACTCCGTTTTTCCATGAAATTAATACACTAGATGCATGCTGGATAGCGGTCGATGTGTGGAGTAATAGTAGTAGATGCGGGTAGGATCCGGTCTACTAATCTTGGACGTGATGCTTATATAATGATCATTGCCTGGATATCGTCATGATTATTTGAAGTTCTATCAATTACCCAACAGTAATTGTTTTCCCACCATTTGCTATTTTTCTCGAGAGAAGTGACTGGTGAAACCTATGGCCCCTGGGTCTCTTCTTTAATATATTTTCCTTTGTGATCTATTTTAATTGCTTTTATTTTCGGTCCTATTAAACCAAAAATATCTTGCTACACCTTTATTTTATTTGTGCTCACTACTGCAGGATGCTGCTAACGCGACACTACGATCAGAGACCCCACGATGAAACTGTGTACGAAGCAATAATCGCAAATGGTGATATAAAAAACTGTCAAAAATATGCAAAACGTTTGCGATGACGGATGCACCAAACACAGTTCAGAATTTAGTTGCGTGTGCGATGAGGGGCATACGGCTCAGTTCAATGAACTGTTTGCGATGAGGCAGAAGAACAGAAACAGGCAGCCAGAGGAAGATATGTGCAATATACATCATACGGTTCACTTGGAAACTGTTTGTGATTGATGAATTCATTGCTGACGGGTTACCTAGTGCAGTCCATGTGTGTTGTGATATGCTCTATCTACAAAACATCTATGCTCTGTGTACAGAAGAACAACATATATATACTTGTAACATGACATGATTGCAATACCAAATTAAACATCCAATTATGTTATATAACAAATACAATAAATATTGCAAGGTTCAAATTCAAAGATTACAATGCCCAAATTCAAACATTGCAAACATCGACATTTCTGCAAAGGGATCAGCCGTTGGCAAGTCATGTATGGGTTTGACACCATGACTTCCAATTGCTCTGCCATATGCTCTTCCAAAACGAAGTTTAGCTTTTTTGGAGCCTCTTTCATTCTGCAGTACCTAATTAAATGTGTGTTCAACCTCAGTACCCTCAACACCTTTGCTCTGGCGAGAAAGAACCTGGCGAGGGTAATCTCTGGTAAGGTCCCTTGGTAGGAGTTCAAAGTAATATTTGAGAGATGCAGATCCAGGCATTCGATGTGATTGTCGTTATAAACATTATCTACCTCTGAGCCTATTATTATCTGCAAAAGAAGAGAACGTGTTAGTGCCTACATGCAGTTTCGAACACTACCACATGCCTATTTGGTTTGCAGTATTTGTAAAATGCACCAACGTGCCATCTTCGATCTGACATGATTTACATGGGCATTTGATTACAATCTAGAAACATGTAGCCTTCTTCACAAGAGGTCGGATTGGATGAAAAATTCCCTAAGAAAACTAGTACAGATGAATCCAAAGGAGAAATGCTTATGGATTGTAACCATATGAATCAAGTAACCATTATGTGGTGGGGGGTATATGTCCTGAAATCCTCCAAAACTCCTTCAGAAATTGTAGTACATTGTCATTGTAAACTTGGGAAAAGATGCAAAAAAATTGAACTCCCTTGTGGTTAACATTTAACAGGAAAGGAACATCACCTTGATATACAAATTTTTCAGCCACGGAAAGCATCTCAGGCAGCTGACAACTTGGTCCAGGTTGGGGCCGACAAATTCTAGAGCTAAGACCTTCACTGTGCCCATAATCTGGGTGAAGCTTTGCTGGATGACATACAAACATACATCTTCCAAAATAGAAATAATGTTGATATCAAGAAGGAGAGGTATAAGGCGACTATTGTACCTGAAAGTAGTAGTATTTGATAGACGAGTAAGCCCACCACTGTCAATTTCAGCGCAGAAATGACATTGATTCTTGTTGGACCTTGTTGATCAACTACAAGTAATCTCTCAAGTGAAGGTGTGTCCTCAATGACCATATTGTGGTCCACCTTTTGTGCTTTCTCGTTGCAGCACCAGCAACACACGTAAATAGTCCGGAGAGTCCACGAGGTGATGTGGAAGGTACTCGACCAATTCATCGCCTGATGACGAAGGAACTTGAGTGCAATACAGCCGCAGAGCAGGCGCTCCATGTCATCCTTTGGGATGTAGACGGCGACGAGCTCGAGGTGCTTCAGTCGTGGTAGAAAAAGAGCAGGCGCGTCATTAAGGGGGGGGTGATAGTTCATGAACTTGGTGAGGCGTGTCGTGGGCGCGAAGTGTCGCACGGACATTGGCAGTGAGCGCATATGCCCATCATTAAAACTGAGCTTCTCGGGATGATCTATGGCGGGGGATCGGAACCACTTATCAAGCTTGGCTCGGTCCTTGCCGTTGGAACGGAACTTGCCCGTGATAAGGCCTATGATTGGGCCATGGTGACTGCCGAGGATCTGGGAGACTGCATCAAAGCTTTTGCGATAGCCATGGCAGAGCTTGTGGGCGTCGAGGAGGTCGACATGGGTGAGGAGCCATAGGGGGCGCCACCGACGGGAAAGGGCGGCTGTCCTCGCCCCATATTTGATTGGGAGGTGGGATATGATGACTCTCAACATATCATCGGGGAGGTTGCTGATGAAGCCTAGGCCTGCTGGAGTCGCTTGCAGTTCTTTCTCGACCCGCCTCCGCTTGTTGGCAGCCTCGTTCTCCACCTCGTCGGCAGTGATGTAAACCTCTGTCTCGATATTCATGCCGTGCTCTGGTGCACCTTGAGGACTAAGAGCGGCATCGAGGATGCGGGCAGAGAGAGAGGATTGTGTGTGTGCCGAGGATGGGGGGTGCGGCTGCTCAGGCGTGCCATTAATACAGACTAGTGGGAGCAAGGTGGGCGGCGGTCAAAGGCTGTCTCGCTTCCCGGTGAGCCTGCGCGGTGGACTTCTGGCATTCCTATACCATCATTTCACGGAGCAAGGCAGACGCGCCATTAATATGGAGGAGTGGGAGCGAGGTGGATGGCGGTCAAAGGGCTGGCTCGCCTCCTGGTGAGCCTGCACGGCGGACTGCTGGCACGCCTACCGTCATTTCACATAGCTACTAGCACACCCCGTACGGTGAGTGTGTAGCAAACACGCGCATGAATTATATAGTGCTAGTGATTTTAGTTGCAAAAATTAGATAGTGCTAGTGATTTTAGCTGCATATTTTGACAAATCGCAGTGTCTCTTGGCTTAGCACCAAAGTCTGGCTTTATTTTGCATACCATATTCAATCTAAATTGTTTGTGTTGAAGAGATGCACAAATCCTGCGTTGAACAGCTCACAGACTTCACGGTGAGCCTGCGCACCGGACTGCACTCGCACGCCTCCCGTTCAATCAAGCAGCTCTCTGCACGACACCTCTTATAGCCATTAAAACGAAGACACATGGCGTTACGTAAATGGTTAACAAAACGCACACGATTTGAATTATACAAACATTTGAGATATTAAAGTGGCAGCTATTTTGTCAAAATGCCTTTGTTGGCTGTTATTCGAGTGCTCCTTCTCTCAAAATGGACACGAAAAATACCACTACATGTCAGGTACCATTCCATGATAGCATGCCAAGTTTTATGAATTTCAGACGAGTTTTGCATTTACTAGAATTTAAAAGCAAAGTATCTCAATGTTTTGCCGGCAATCAACAGTGCCCTGGTGTTTGAAATTCATTCTCATTTCTTGCATGGGACCTAAGCATGCACCCAAGGACACAAATTTGATTTTCCAACCAATCTATATGCACTGGAGCATGTGCATGTAGTTCAAATTTGAATTGTGGACATGAAATGCCTAGAAAACCCAGTTAATGTATAAAAATGTCCAAACGAACCAAGAAAAATTCCAAAATTTAATACAACACTCCTGTTGTTCTATGTTGACACTAGAAATTTTTTGAAAGCAATAAGAGGCAGCAGATATCATTTCGTCCCAAAGGTGGGACGTTCCCTACTAAAACCATCAGGCTTGTTGTGAGAAGCTCTAGTTTGTGAGAAACTTATACCCAAACATGCCCCAAATGGGACAAAAATTTACGACGGCATGTTGATGCCGCTCCATGATAGCATACCAAGTTTCATGAATTTCAGACGAGTTTTGGATTTACTAGAATTTAAAACCAGGTATCTCAATGTTTGTGGCCGAGTGACAGTGGCAGGGTGTTTGACATTCATTCCCATTTCTTGGATGGGACCTAAGCATGCAACCAAGGACACATATTTGAACTTTCAACTAATTTATATGCATTCGAGCATGTGCATGTAGCTGAAATTTGAATTATGCACATAAATGCATTGAAAACTCAATTAATGCATAAAAATGTCCAAACGAACCCCGAAAAATCCCAAAAATTGACACAACACTCCTATTGTTCTATGTTGACACGAGAAATTTTTTGAAAGCAATAAGTGGTAATGGATATCATTTCGTCCCCAAAGGTGGGACGTTCCCTACCGAAACCATCAAGCTTGTTGTGAGAACCTCTGGTTTGTGAGAAGCATATCCCGAAACTTGCCCCAAATGGGACAAGAAATTTACCACGGCATGTTGATGCCGCACCATGATAGCATGCCAAGTTTCATGAATTTCAGACGAGCTTTGGATTTACTAGAATTTAAAAACCATGTATCTCAATGTTTGCGGCCGAGTGACGGTGGCAGGGTGTTTGACATTCATTCCCATTTCTTGCATGGGACCTAAGCATGCAACCAAGGACACTTATTTGAATTTTAAACTAATTTATATGCATTAGAGCATGTGCATGTAGTTCAAATTTGAATTATGCACATGAATACATAGAAAACTCAGCTAATGTATAAAAATGTCCAAGCGAACCCCGAAAAATCCCGAAATTTGACACAACACTCGTGTTGTTCTATGTTGACACGAGAAACATTCTAAAAGTAAGAAGAGGTAACAGATATCATTTCGTCACCCAAGGTGGCATGTACCCTACCGAAACCATCAGGCTTGTTGTGAGAGAAGCTCTAGTTTGCGAGAAGCTTATACCCACACCAGCCCCAAATGGGACAATATTTTTACCATGGCATGTCGCTGTCGTTCCATGATATCATGTCAAGTTTCATGAATTTCATATAAGTTTTCGATTTACTAGAATTTTAAAACCAGGTATCTCAATGTTAGCGGCCGAGCGACAGTGTCAAGGTGTTTGACATTCATTCTTATTTCTTGCATGTGGCCTATTCTGGCAACCAAGGACACACATTTGATTTTGCAACCCGTTTTTATGGACTGGAGAATGTGCATGTAGTTCAATTTTGAAATATGCACATAAATGCCTAGAAAACTTAATTAACGTATAAAAATGTCCAAACGATCCCCGAAAAATCCAAAATTTAACACGACACTCCTGTTGTTCTATGTTGACACCAGGAAAAAAAATTGAAAGGAAAAAGAGGCGACGAATATCATTTTGTCCACAAAGGTGACACGTTTCCCTAACGGAACCATGAGGTTGTCTTGTGAGAAGCTCTGGTTTGTGAGAAGCTTATACCACAACCTGCCCCAAATGGGACAATATTTTTTACCCCAGCATCTTGAGTCCATTCCATGATAGCATGCCAAGGTTCATGAATTTCAGACGGGTTTTGGATTTACTAGAATTACAAAAACAAGTACCTTAACAGTTGCCGGAGAGCCACGGTGTCGTGGTGTTCGAAATTCATAACCATTTGTTGCATGGGACATAAGCATAAACCCATGGACACATATATGATTTTACAACCCATATTAGTGCACCGGAGCATATGCATGTGCTTTAATTTTGAATTGTGCACCTGAAATGGCTAGAAAACCAAATTAATGTATAAAATTTCGAAACGAACCCTAAATAATTCTAATTTTTTTATGACACACATATAGTTGCATGTTCACTTCAGATAAAAGGTCTAGCAATTCAAATAACGTCCATTGCCGCTGTGACCCCATTATGTAATTCAAATCAAGACAAAAACTCAAGTAGATCCCACACAGTTTATTATCACCAACCATGTGAGATGCGGCACAAAATATCTTGGAGCACCGTCGGAGTATAGTATGCATACGGCTTAAGCGAGAAGGTCTGAAGGCTACAGTCCAGAGCCCGCTCTAAATAAGGGACCGTGTCTCATGACACTTTTCACGCCAGTTTTTTCGCTGAAGCGATACCAAATTTTTGGCTTCCGCAGAAATATCTACCTCCCCGCCCCCTCCCCCTTACCAAAGCCACATTTCCCCTGTTTTCGCCTTCCTTTCCAAGTTGAAACCTTCACTCCTTGCTTGCAGGGCCGCCTCCTCCCTGGCGACCCTCGTTCACGCTGCTCGGCCTCGCCTATCCAGGCAGGTAATCCACACCCGACCCCCATCCTCCTGCTCCTTCTGCATCCCACATGCCCCGACTGCCGGCGCGACACCTTCCACCCAAACCACCGACCCCTCCACCAAATAAGCACCACCCTAAGCCATGGTACATGCAATATAGCCAGGACCTCAAGGAGCATTTCACAGCGGAGAAGCAAATCACGACCGCATGCGTGGATGAGGTCGCGATGGTTGCCATTCGTGCTGACCCCCAGATCTTGGAGGAGCACCTCGCCTTCGAGGCCACCTTCGACGCCTCGCGCAGTGATGATGGGACGCGGTTGGCTGCTTTAAATGACAGCTTGTTGTGTTTTCTTGAGGCCACCCTCGATGCCTTCGACGAAGACTACGAGGTGTTTTCTCAGCATGCACATGCTTACATCATCTCAAGAGCCAGCAGGTTGGTGCCCGAAGCGGCTCAGGCAACTCACCACTACGACGAGGGCACCCACGATGCGGAGGCCTCGCCCTCTTCCATGTCCAAGGAGCCAATCGTCATTGATATCTCCGACAATGGGGAGTAGCTTATCTTATTAGATCACTATAAGGACCCATTTGGTTTGCTAGCTACTACCTTTCCTTAACAAATTCTAGTCAATTGTGCTATCTACTTTTACTATGCAATCTTCTGCTCTAGTGTATATGTTCTATATGTCGTGCAATGTTGTGTTCAGTTAACTATTTGGTTCAATTCTGCAAATGTGATGTTCAATTCTTCAGGGTGCAACTTTCCAAGTTGTCAAGCATGCTTGGGTTGGTTAACTATCTGATCTTCTATTAGGAGTATGTTATATTGTGTAATGTGGTGCTCAGTTAACATTTGGTTCATTTCTTGTGGTGTTTAGTTAACCATTTGGTTCAATTCTGCAATGCGATGTTCAATTGTTGTGGGTGCATTCTACTATTGTATACCATGTGAGGAATAAATTGAATTTGGCTATATAAATACATGAGAAACAAATACAATTGCTATATTTCCAAGTTGTTAAGCATGATTGGTTTGTTTAACTCTTTGATCTTCTATTAGGAGTATGTTATATTGTGCAATGTGGTGCTCAGTTAACGTTTGGTTCATTTGTTGTGGTGTTTAGTTAACTGCTTGGTTCAATTCTGCAATGCGATGTTCAATTGTTGTGGCTGCATTCTGTTATTGTATACCATGTGAGAAATAAATCGAATTTGGCTGTACTAAATACATGAGAAACAAATACAATTGCTATATTTCCAAGTTGTTAAGCATGCTTGGTTTGATTAACTATCTGATCTTCTATTAGCAGTATGTTATATTGTGCAATGTGGTGCTTAGTTAACGTATGGTTCATTTGTTGTGGTGTTTAGTTAACTTCTTGGTTCCATTCTGCAATGCGATGTCCAATCGTCGTGGGTAGAATTTTGTATTGTTGTGCATCTGAGTAATAAATCGAATTTGGCTGCACTTAATACATGAGAAACATATACAAGTGATATATTTCCTAGTTCTTAATCATGCTTGGTTCGAATAAATGGGTTTTCCATGTGGCTTGAATTAATCTGATGAATCTGCAATGTGCTTATTTTTCATCAACATATTTTACTAATAGCATGCGAACCCTTACTTAACCTGATGACCAACTACCTTATATGTGTTGCAGGGAAACAATGGGAAGTATTGAGGTTTACAATTGAGGTTAGCACGTGCATGATCCGTTGTCTAATAGCACACTATTGTGCAATTGCAGGAACCATTTTAATATTTAGGTTTTAAAAATTTGGTCTTGCACATGTAGGTCTTGCTGCCAAAGGTTTTGACCCACTATTCGACCCTTTTTGCATATGGGGAAATGAGTTGTCCATGAATATCAATCAAGTCAAGAAACTCAGAAAGATTGTTAGGATAAAGAAATTAGCGGCAAAAAACAACAAAATCTTTGTCTGCACAACGAAGAAGACATCGGTTCACTACAAGATGGTACTAACTATTATACCTTGCCTTTTTTTATTCCTTGACCCATTTCCAATATAGAGAAGATATTTATGCACATCCTTGTTTTAAGGCCTTTTCCAAAGCAGTTCACTGATGATTACCTCTTAAACCACCTCTATGGTCAGGAGGCGAGGGAAGTTTTCATACAACACCCATGGACGGTCAATCATCCACATGCACTGGCCTAAAGTTGCAAAGACGTTCAAGATGAATGAAGGCTCAATATTCGCCTTCCACTTCAGCAGTTTTCCAGATGAGGTTCATCTCTCTATGTACCGTCTATGATGCTAATTTCAAAAGGTTCTAGATGTTGCATGTGAAACTTGGTGCTGGTGCAGTTGTGTAATGGGGTAGCTGAGTGCTGAAGCTATATCATGTTGTACTCGAATGTATTCAATTATGAAATCCTGCTTCCTTAATATGGAAATGAAATATATTATGTTCTTAATATGAATGCCAATTAGATTAATTAATAGATTATTAATAATAGGGCAATTAGCCTGCTAATTAGGTTTTCCTATTGCAAAGGTTATTGAGAAAATACCATGGGCGATGACCTCGGACAACGCACACAGTTTCTAGGAATAACCGTGTTGGATCAATGAACAATCACACGCGACATTCTCTTGAAAAATGCTTGTGTTAGGCCACCTTGCGCAAACGTTTTCCTTGGAGCGACTGTGTGGGATGTATATACGAACAAAAACGTTTAGTGGGGACTGACTATGTGATGTACTTATGACTCGAAACGATTTCGCCAGTATAATTGTATTTTTTAGCACTATTGTACGTATAACCATATTTGGTCGCTCGTCGGTCGTACACGACCTCATTTTGCCAACCGTGTGTGCCAGGAGGGCATATCCCCGACGGTTTCTGGGTCGTGTGGGAAGGACCCCCCCTATCGCAGTCACTCACTAGGTGACCGTTCCCAACACCGTCGCGGAAAGGGGTTAAAAACCGTTTGTATAGCACCTCAATGTACCAGTGGCTCTATTTTTCCTATCTATTACAACTTTATCATGTCTCCTCACCAATTTGTGGCACCATTACCCAAAAGGGATTGACAACCCCTTTAACACGTTGGGTTGCGAGTATTTGTTATTTGTGTGCAGGGGCTATTTATCTTGTGTTGCTTGGTTCTCCTACTGGTTTGATAACCTTGGTCTCATCACTGAGGGAAATACCTACCGTCGATGTGCTGCATCATCCCTTCCTCTTTGGGGAAATACCGACATAGTTCAAGCAGGCATCACCCCCCCCTACATTGTGGGCTTCTCAGTGACTCCCTGACTAGATCTTCCTCCTATATATTCACGTATATTCCAAAACCCTCAGAAGCATCCACAAAAACACTTTTTTACTGCCGCAACCTTTTGTTCCTATGAGATCCCATCTTGGGGCCTTTTCCGGCATCCTGCCGGAAGGGGGATTCGATCACGGAGGGCATCTACATCAACTCTATTGCCCTTCCGACGACGCGTGAGTAGTTTCCCTCTGACCTACGGGTCCATAGCTAATAGCTAGATGGCTTCTTCTCTCTCTTTGATTCTCAATACCATGTTCTCCTCGATGTTCTTGGAGATCTATCTGATTTAATATTCTTTTGTGGTGTGTTTGTCAAGATCCGATGAATTGTGGATTTATGATCAGCTTATCTATGAATATTATTTGAATCTTCTCTAAATTCTTGTATGCATGATTTGATATCTTTGTATTTCTCTTCGAATTATCAGTTTGGTTTGGCCAACTAGATTGATATTTCTTGCAATGGGAGAGGTGCTTAGCTTTGGGTTCAACCTTGCATGATTTCACCCAGTGACAAAGTAGGGGTAGCGAGACACACATTATATTGCTGCCATCGAGGATAAAAGATGGGGTTTTCATCATATTGCTTGAGTTAATTCCTCTACATCATGACATCTTACTTAAGGTGTTACTCCGTTCTTTCTGAACTTAATACTCTAGATGCATGCTAGATAGCGGATGATGTGTGTTGTAATAGTAGTAGATGCAGGCAGGAGTCAGTCTACTTGGCACGGACGTGATGCCTATATTTCATAATCATTGCCTTGGATATTGTCATAACTTTGTGCTTTTCTATCAATTGCTCGAAAGTAATTTGTTCATCCAACATATTATTTTCCTTCATGAGAGAAGCCTCTCGTGAAACCTGTGGCCCCCAGGCCTATTTTCCATCGTATTAGTTTCCGATCTACTATTTTCCATCATATTAGTTTCTGATCTACTATTTTGCAGTCTTTTATTTTCAGATCTATAAACCAAAAAACCCAAAAATATTTTATCTTTTCTTTAGTTTTATCTATCTCTATCAGATCTCACCTTTGCAAGTGACTGTAAAGGGATTGACAACCTATTTATCGCGTTGGGTGCAAGTGTTTGATTATTTGTGTAGGTACATCTATTGGGGACTTGCGCATTTCTCCTACTAGATTGATACCTTTGTTATTAACTGAGGGAAATACGTGTCCCTACTATGCTGCATCACCATTTCCTCTTCAAGGGAAAAACCAACGCAAGCTCAAGAAGTAGCAGACATCTGGGTCACACACAATTGTCAACATATAGTCAATAAACGAGATAATTGCATAAGGACTGGCTGACAGCTGGGACCCAGCAGGTCAAGCTATCTTTCCTTTTTGAGGTGTGAGTTGTATTTTTTTGAGAAATGTTTTTTTGTTGTTGAGAGGAGTAGGGTATCAACTGGGGGGTTTGTGGCCCGTCTAGCCTAGGATATTATTTTATGTCGACAAAATAACCAGCACGGATATTATTTTTTCTATGTGAAAATGGCTGGCATGGCTTTACTTTTTTAGAGGAATACCCAACCTAGGCCAACCTGTTATTCTCCACCCTGCTGGGCACCAAATCTTTCTAGACTAGGAGGATGCATTCGGCTTTCCTAGAAAATGGGCTTTAAGAAATAATAAGTGGACTGTAAATACATATAAAATGCACCGAACCGGTAATTGGTTTTTTTAGTTTGATTTTTTTTATTTCATTACTTGTTGTGCGCGCAAATTTTCATTGGATGTTTACGTGATGTATATTTTGAAATTAGATCGAATCTGACTCAAAAGTTTCGGACAAAAAATAGTTTGGATCCCACCAAAATGTGGAAAATTTGGTTGATATTATTGACTCTTGTCATGGCTAGAAAATGGGCTGTAATGTTAACAAACAGTAAAGGCCTACAGTAAATTCAAAGAATTATAAATAGGCTGTAAATTATTAAAAATAGCAAATGGGTTGTATGTTATCCGCCACAGATGTGATGCTCACCTGTTGGCCTACTAAGTTGAGCATACACAAGACTTTATCAACTTATAGTCAACACGTGATTCTAGCAGCAGTGACTGTTGGATGGAAATCTAACGACTGTCGTGCTTCTTCAATCTCGGATATTCTTGCTTTAGCTGCCAAACCACCGCCGGCGGTACCGCCCGCTCTCACCTATCATGTCTGGATGTGCTGCCGCGCAAGCCTCACCAACCAACCCAACCGCCATCGCTGTCCAGGCCATTTCTCTACTCACCCACACCTCCTATTATTCACCGATGAGAGCAGCCTCACACCACAGTCGAGCCAGTCAACCTTCGTAATCCCCTCCGCGTGGGCATCCACTGTTGTGTCTTCGCTGGTCCGGGTCGCTCCCTTCCTACTGCTCGTTGTCGTCCAACACATTGGTTCTCTCGAAGCGGCATCGTCAACTTGGTCAACAAACAACAACCATCAGAAAAGGGATGTATGTGGAGAGGTTGACAGTACAGACCCACGTTCCATGGCCGCACGCAAGCAAGTGCCTCATTATTATGTGAAAAGATGATTTCTCCCCCTGACAGGTTTGACCCACCAGCTAGATCTTCGAACGCATGGAAGTGTCTCATTCTTATGCGGAAAAAAGTTTCCTCCCTCTGACAACTGGGATCCACAAGGTACATCTTCGCACGCAAGGAAGTACCTCCTTATTATGCACAAAAAAATGATTCATCCCCCTTTTAGCTGGAATCAACCAGATTTAGAGGCTGGCTTGTGGGCCTACTAAGTTGACGCATACGCAAGGCTTTGTCAACTTAGTCAACAGACGATTTTAGTTTCAGTGATCGTAGGATTAAAATCCAACAACCGTGCTCCTTCTTCAACCTCTGGCCTTGTTGCTCTAGCCGCCCAAACTAACGCCGGCCGTACCGCCTATTCCCGCCTCTCGTAGCAGGGTTGTGTGATGTCTGCTACACAACCTTCTTCTTGTAGACGTTGTTGGTCCTTCAAGTGCACAGGTTTGTAGGACAGTAGCAAATTTCCCTCAAGTGGATGACCTAAAGTTTATCAATCCGTGGGAGGCGTAGGTTGAAGATGGTCTCTCTCAAACAACCCTGCAACCAAATAACAAAGAGTCTCTTGTGTCCCCAACACACCCAATACAATGGTAGATTGTATAGGTGCACTAGTTCGGTGAAGACATGGTGATACAAGTGCAATATGGATGGTAGATAAAGGTATTTGTAATCTGAAATTATAAAAACAGCAAGGTAACTAATGATAAAAGTGAGCGTAAACGGTATTGCAATGCTAGGAAACAAGGCCTAAGGCAACAATAATAACATAATTGAATCATATAACTATTCCTCAACATGCAACAAAGAGTCACTCCAAAGTTACTAATAGCAGAGAACATAGAAAGAGATTATGATAGGGTACGAAACCACCTCAAAGTTATCCGTTCGGATCTATCTATTCAAGAGTCCGTAGTAAAATAACATGAAGCTATTCTTTCCGTTCGACCTATCATAGAGTTCATACTAGAATAACACCTTAACACACAAATCAACCAAAACCCTAATGTCACCTAGACACTCCATTGTCACCTCAAGTATCCATGGGCATGATTATACGATATGCATCACACAATCTCAGATTCATCTATTCAACCAACACAAAGTACTTCAAAGAGTTGCCCAAAGTTTCTACCGGAGAGTCAAGACGAAAACGTGTGCCAACCCCTATGCATAAGTTCACAAGGTCACTGAACCCGCAAGTTGATCACCAAAACATACATCAAGTGAATCACGTGAATATCCCATTGTCACCATAGATAAGCACGACAAGACATACATCAAGTGTTCTCAAATCCTTAAAGACTCAATCCAATAAGATAACTTCAAAGGGAAAACTCAATCCATTATAAGAGAGTAGAGGGGGAGAAACATCATAAGATCCAACTATAATAGCAAAGCTCGCGATACATCAAGATCATATCACCTCAAGAACACGAGAGAGAGAGAGAGATCAAACACATAGCTCCTTGTACATACCCTCAACCTCGAGGGTGAACTACTCCCTCCTCGTCATGGAGAGCGCCGGGATGATGAAGATGGACACCGATGAGGGATCCCCCCTCCGACAGCCTGCCGGAACAGGGTCCCGATTGGTTTTTGGTGGCTACAGAAGCTTGCGGCGGCGGAACTCCCGATCTAGGTTATTTTCTGGAGGTTTCAGTATTTATAGGAATTTTTGGCATAGGTCTCATGTCAGGGGGGGGTTTCCGGGCTGTCCACATGGCAGGGGGCGCGCCCTAGGGGGTGGGCATGGCCCCCACCCTCATGGGCAGCCCGGGACACTTTTGTCCCAACTCTTGCACTCCAGGGGCTTCTTTTGGTCCATAAAAATTCGTTAAAAATTGGCACGTCAATTGGACTCCATTTGGTATTCCTTTTCTGTATAACTCAAAAACAAGGGAAAAAACAGAAACTGGCACCGGGCTCTAGGTTAATAGGTTAGTCCCAAAAATCATATAAAATAGCATATAAATGCATATAAAACATCCTAGATGGATAATATAATAGCATGAATACTTCATAAATTATAGATACATTGGAGACGTATCAGCATCCCCAAGCTTAATTCCTGCTCGTCCTCGAGTAGGTAAATGATAAAAGAAATAATTTATGAAGTGTGAATGCTAGCAGGTGCACAAGTTTTATTAATGATTATTTCAATCACCTTTTCTAGCATCATTATATTTCATAACAATAGTTCATCTCATAAAAAATTTCATGATCAAGTAACAAGCTATTCACATGTTAAAGCATAGACCATAAACTTCATTCTTAGTCATCAAACATTTGCAATTCATCTTATTTTCAGGAAGGGTCTATGTTAGAGCTTCGATTTAGCAAATTCCACATACTCAACTATCATATAGTCTTCCATGATTGCTACCACTCAAAGCATATTTTTAGAACAAATAGCATCCATCGAACACAGAGAAAGATAGGGGCTTAATATTTTGCCTCCCAACTTACTTATCATATAGATAATTGTCAACAATAATAATTCATGATCAAATATATTTGAATGGCCATATATGCTTAGATCTTTCCCCATCACATGATGCTTGCCAACTAAAGAGTAGGTTGGAATGAGAAGGAATACTACTGACTCTTGCATAAAAGTAAAAGATACGCCCTTCGCAGAGGGAAGCAGGGATTTGCAGAGGTGCCCGAGCTCGATTTTGAAATAGAGATAAGTAATTTTGAGAAGTATGCTTTCATTGTCAACATAACAACAAAGAGTTCCCAATATCTTCCATACTACATACATTATAGGCGGTTTCCAAACAGAATGGTAAAGTTTTTACTCCCCCTCCACCAACAATCATCAATCCATGGCTTGCTAGAAATAACGGGTGCCTCCAACTAACATCAATCCTGGGGGAGTTTTTGTTTGAAATTATTTTGATTTGATTTTGATCTTTTGATCATGGGACTGGGCATCCCAGTTACCAACCATTTTTCTCGTGAATGATGAGCGGAGTCCACTCATCCTGAGAATAACCCACCTAGTATGGAAGATATTAACATCCCCTAGTTGCTACATGAACGATTCGGGCATACAAAACAGATTATTATTTGAAGGTTTAGAGTTTGGCACATGCAAATTTACTTGGAACGGCAGGCAAATACCTCATATAGGTAGGTATGGTGGACACTCATGGAAGAAACTTGGTTCAAGGGATTTGGATTGTGACGCCCGGATAATCAAGCTACAGTAAACCTCTGCTAATGATACCACGTCACCTGGATTACTGTTGCTAACCTCACGTTAGATCAAAACTTTTAAAAATTAAATTTGAATTTTGACAAACAATAAAAGTTTTCAAATATTAAAACTAAAATGTTCGGGTTGTGCCAAATAATGCATAGGTAATTATGGTGGAGAAACCACACTTTTATAAAATGTTTAAATACTCTAAAATGAATAAAGCAGTGGCAAGGACAATTATTTAAATGCTTTTAAAATAATAAACGATTACAATCTATTTTATTTTAAGTGCCAAGTTAATTGTGGTAGTGGAATTACTACTAATACTATTTTAGGCGCAACTTGTGTATTTTATAAAAACTAAAATTTAATATAGCAGTAAAAAGAAAAATAAGAAAAAGAAAAGAAAAACAAAGACTGAAAAATAAAGTAAAAGCAAAAGAAATCCCCCCTCCCCCCGCTGGGCCTCGGCCCAGCTGGCCACCAGGCCAACTATGCCAGCCCACCTAAATGCCCTGCTCCTTCCTTCTGTTCACTAGTGGCCATGTGCGCGCCCTGGCCGTCCGTGCGCGATGCCGCCGGCGGATGCTCGCTACCGCGATGCTACAGGGGCGCCAGGAAGAGTATAAGACTGCCCCGACCTCCTGGACGAACCCTAGTACCCCACCTTCATTTCCTCCCACTGCTATCCTCTCCCGCACACGTGGCCGAGCCGCCGTCGCCACTCTCTCTGTCGATCCTGCGGCCCCCAACCTTACTGTGTCGTGACAACGAGTTCGCCCGCTCCATCGACGAGCGCTCCATCGACTGGTGCTTCCTATGGGAGCCCGGAGCCCCTACATCGTCCTCTACCTCATCGTCGACCCCTCGGCCCCGACGAGCCCCACCATGCGATTCACCGCCACCACTGCGTCTCCGGCGTCCCCATGCCGTCCCCCGTCCTCACTGTGAGATTTGCCTTGTTTCCCCTCTCTCCCCTCCGACGATTCCGCGCTCTAGCTAGGACCCCACCAAGGATGGACCCCTCTGTCGCCATAGCTCACGGTGCTGCTTCCACACCTTGCCCCGCCCTGACCGTGGCCTCGCCATGCCTGTGAGCTTTTCTGCACGCGCATGGACGCTCTCGGGCCGCGCCTCGCTCGTGTGAGACCTCCCCGCAACCTGCTCTACTGGCGTCTGCCGCACCCTCTTCTGCAAGCCGACGCGCCGCCCGCACCTCTGCCTCTGTCCCGCGTGCTCCGGTGCCTCTAGCCACGCTGGCCCTGCTGCACCGCAGCCCACCGGCGTGCTTCCCAGCCGCGCCACCCACGCGTCCCCTCCCCTGCCCCCGCCGGTTCCCGGCCGCGCCTGCCGCGCCGCTGCCCTGTCCGCCATGGCCCTCCTCCCTTCACCCCGCGGCCTCCCTCTGCTTCCTCTGGAAGCGCGCAAGCGCGAGCTCGCCCCCGGTAGCCTCCGCGACTCGAGTCGTCGCCCATAGCGGCGATCTGGCGTGCCTCCGCCGTGGCTCAAAGCCACCGACGTTTAATCGCCGGCCTAATAGGCCATTAGCGCTAATTGCGCTATTAACCCTCCTAACGAGCCGCTAACACGTGGGCCCCCCGCTAATTAATTAGTTGGCTAAATAAACCGCTTTTAAGGTATCTACCATTGACAGTCGGGCCCCACTACTTATTAAAAGGTTAAACTCTATCCATGACAGGTGGGCCCCGCGGTCAGTTTGACTAGTCAACGTCCACAGTTGACTGCTGATTGGGCAGTCAACTGGGACCCACTATCAGCCTCACATACAAATAGCTGGTACACTCTCTGTGTACCCGTAGCAATTTCACTGATTTTTTTTAAATTATAATAAATTGGAAAATGAATTAAAATTTTGAAAATTAATATAAAATAATCTATAACTCAGATGGAAATACTTTGTATATGAAAGTTGCTCAGAACGACGAGACGAATTTGAATACGTAGCTCGTTCGTCCGCCACAATCCCTAGCATAGCGAACACACAACTTTTCCCCTCCGGTTCATCTGTCCGAAAACGCGAAACTCCGGGGATACTTTCCTGGATGTTTCCCCCTTTCACCGGTATCACCTACTATCGCGTTAGGGCACACCTAACACTGCTCATTGTCATGTCTTCTTTTGTCATGCTTATGTTTGCATTATATTTATTGTTTCTTCCCCCTCTTCTCTCTGGTAGACTACGAGACCGACACTCCTGCTGCCCCGTTCGACTACGGAGTTGACGACCCCTCCTTCTTGCCAGAGCAACCAAGCAAGCCCCCCCCCCTTTGATCACCAGATATCACCTATTCTTCTCCCTACTGCTTGCATTAGAGTAGTGTAGCATGTTACAGTTCGTTTACTCCTATTCTGTTGCATAGCATGTCATTGTTGCTACAGTCATTGATACCATACCCGCAATCCTAAATGCTTAGTATAGAATGCTAGTTTATCATCATTGGCCCTACATTCTTGTCAGTCTACCTTGCTATAATATTGGGTCGTGATCACTCGGGAGGTGATCATGGGTATATATTATACATATATACATACTATTCAGATGGTGACTAAAGTCGGGTTGGCTCGTTGAGTACCCGCAAGTGATTCCGATGTGGGGGCTGGAAGGACAGGTGGCTCCATCCCGGTAGAGGTGGGCCTGGGTTCTCGACGGCCCCCAACTATTACTTTGAGGTGGAGCGACAGGGCAGGTTGAGACCACGTAGGCAAGAGGTGGGCCTGGCCCTGGTCGGCGTTCGCAGTTGCTTCATAATAACACGCTTAATGAGATCTTGGTATTTGATCTGAGTCTGGCCACTGGCCTATACGCACTAACCAACTACACGGGAAAGATATGGGCACTCAACATCATGGTATCAGCCGAAGCCTTCGTGACGTCAGCGACTGAGCGGCGCGCGTCGGATTGGAAAGTAAGCCTGCTCTTGTATTAAGGGGGCTAGTTCTGCTTCCGGCCGCCCACGCAACGTGCAGGTCTGCAATGGGTGATGGGCCCAGACCCCTGCGTGCATAGGATTTAGACCGGCGTGCCGACCTCTCTGTTGTGCCTAGGTGGGGCTGCGACGTGTTGATCTTCCGAGGCCGGTCATGACCCAGGAAAGTGTGTCCGGCCAAATGGGATCGAGCGTGTTGGGTTATGTGGTCCACCCCTGCAGGGAAGTTTATCTATTCGAATAGCCGGGTCCCTCGGTAAAAGGACGACCCAGAGTTGTACCTTGACCTTATGACAACTAGAACCAGATACTTAATAAAACACACCCAGACAAGTTCCACAGACAACCCGGTGATCGCTTTTCCACAGGGCGACGAGGGGAGGATCGCCGGGTAGGATTATGCTATTCGATTCTACTTGGAGGACTTCAATCTACTCTCTTCTACATGCTGCAAGATGGAGGTGGCCAGAAGCGTAGTCTTCGACAGGATTAGCTATCCCCCTCTTATTATGGCATTCTGAAGTTCAGTCCACTGAGATGGCCCTTTACACATATACCCATGCATATGTAGTGTAGCTCCTTGCTTGCGAGTACTTTGGATGAGTACTCACGGTTGCTTTTCTCCAACTTTTCCCCCTTTCCCTTCTACCTGGTTCTCGCAACCAGATGTTGCAGCCCTGGAGCCAGACGCCACCGTCGACGATGATTCCTACTACACTGGAGGTGCCTACTACTACGTGCAGGCCGCTGACGACGACCAGGAGTAGTTTAGGAGGATCCCAAGCAGGAGGCCTGCGCCTCTTTGGATATGTATCCCAGTTTGTGCTAGCCATCTTATGGCAACTTGTTTAACTTATGTCTGTACTCAGATATTGTTGCTTCCGCTGACTCGTCTATGATCGAGCACTTGTATTCGAGCCCTCAAGGCCCCTGGCTTGTATTATGATGCTTGTATGACTTTTTTATTTGTAGAGTTGTGTTGTGATATCTTCCCGTGAGTCCCTGATCTTGATCGTACACGTTTGCGTGTATGATTAGTGTATGATTGAATTGGGGGCGTCACAAGTTGGTATCAGAGCCGACTGCCTGTAGGAATCCCCTTTCCAACTCCTTGGCCGAAGTTGAGTCTAGTCATTGAAAAAGTTTTTACTAACATGGTTGTGTGGCTTACGGGCCCACGTCACCATTTGGGTGGTATTAGGATCTTTTACTCCTCGTCTATACTCTGGGACTCTGATCTCTCTTCTATTCAGGTTAAATGGTTTTGCTAACTCTAACTCTAGGCTCCCGTAACTATTTCTCCCAGAGAGCCCTCATTCCGGAAGATCACCCGCTTCATCAGAAGATTCTGAGGATATCCCTTGATATTTTCCCGAGACCCATGTGCTCCTCGCCATTGCAATCCACTGTCACCGGTATATCCCTATGGATATCTGTATGCATTTGTCATTCCCTTGATCATTCCTCGTCGCTCTTGTTGTTACAAGATGCCTCGAAATATTCACCGTTGTCCCGAGAATCCTTTGAGTTTACTGTCTTGCAGTTTTATTTCGCATGAAAACCCTTACGGGTTTTTCCTCACATTTATCGAGGATCTGTTCTTCTCAATTGTTCATGTATCTCACATAATTCTTCGGAATACTTTTCGATCTTTTGAAAATACTCTGCAGCCTATTACTCTTGAAATTCTTGCTTACTAGCATTATGGTTAATTCCATATGACTAGTAGTCCTCGTTAACATCCCTTGTCTTAGTCATTTTGAGCCTATTGATTCAATATGTGCGTACGCATGCAGTCATCAGGTTATTCTTTTTAAAATTATCTTTCCGACTCAGACGTCATTCCGGACATGAGTTGGTTCTCGGCAATTCAAACCTTTATTGATTACCCCACTAGTGTTTTCAACTTATCCATCCTTGATCAGAGCGTCTGCTTTTGATCCTTCGTTTTGGAAACCATAATTTCTTTCTATTTAAGCATCAGACTAATCGGGTGATTCTTGAATCTGATGCCTCTGCATTCTTTCTTTGTCTGAGTGAGTATCGATACTCACATCAGCTCCGTTGTGGATCGCCCGATCCATTGTTAGATTGTTATCCGACAGTGTCCTTCATATTCAATCACCTTGTGAGTTCTTTCCCTGCTACATAGTGCCTTTGGTAAATTGTATCCTCTGCTTGGCCAACCATGCTCTGCTATCGAGTTTGTGTTAATTACTATTGAAGTTTGCAGTATATGTTTCTAAGATGCCCTGATGGGTTGAAACTATGCCTTCCTTATTTTGTGTAAACCTGAAAGATTTCACGGGTCATACTCCTCTGGTAATTCACTAGGTAGTTCTTCATATTCACTTAATTTTAACAGAGCAGTGAATCGAAGGTTATGCATTGGAGAAGTGGGAGTCGACCTTGAACTTTGTGTTCATGCCCATGGACACGATGTAGATCTTATCATTAAAGCTTCTCTTAAATTAATTATTCCCTTGGTATAAGTTCATCTTATATCTGGGATCTGGCCTTTTGCAATCGTAGTTCCGACCTTGTTCTCCTTTAAATACCATTTCTCGTGCAAGTTTAAGCACTTGTCTTCTGTAGAGCAATACCCTAGTCCAACCTCTTCTTTGATCTGTCGTCGAGTATTACCCCCTAGTATCCTGATATTATCTTGGAACAACATAACTTCTTATGAGTTCTTCATCAAGTACTACATTCTCACGGATTACAATTTTTCATGGGCTCTGAGTTATTAAACACTCAAAGACACCGATAAGTGAATCAATTCCACACTCCGATTCAATAAATCTAAGTAACCTCTGTTGCTTATGAGTTTATTAATCCTTCAAGTCATTCATAGCCTGATCGGCTATATCATTATCGTGCAACTTTTAACGGTGCTACCTGGTCCTAATTCCTGGAGCACCACTTTCGACAATGAGCTAAGCTTACGTTGATTTTGCTCGTCATATCATTTTGCCTTGAACAGCAAGCTTGATTTCGAGTTTGTGTCGTACTCATGGTTCCAATAACCTTTCGCTTCATCATTCCTTTGACTTGATGTCATTGTCGGTCAATTACATCTTCATGAAATCTCTCGACAATTGTGTCGTGATCATCATCAGCATTCTGAGCTCTTCCAGGGTATCAAGAATTCATGATGAGAAATGCCATCCTTTCCCTCGATGATTTGTGTTATCATCGACCACTTTATTGCCTTTCGTTCAACACAAACTTGTTCTTGTTTTGTGTTATACCTTGAGCTCCTCGCTATCTAGCTCATGTTCTATTTTACAATGGATTACCATCTCTTTTGTCAAGAATGTGGTGAGAATTTCACCACCTATCAAGAATTCTTGATATAATAACACTTCTCGCCATCTCCATTCATTCCTTGGTCCCCGTGTTGTTTTTAACCGGAATACCGACAATTGAGCTATGATGCGTGAATTCAAAACTTCTAGCAACCCTATTGCTTTGAAGTGAATGGGCGATAGTTTCATTCTAAGTCTTTTGATAATTGAATCACCATTCTAAACATTGATCATGCTACCTAAGCCCATATTATGGGTGCACCTTTCAACCAATGTTTAATTGTGTAGGTTTTCCTCGAGCATGCATCATTATACCATTTGATCTGACAAATGTTATCTCCTTGTTCACATAACTGTGGAAATCCATCCTTTGGAAATCTCGATGATTTGTCGCTGAGTCCATCAGCCACCTCATCATCCTCTCCTTGGTTTACTGATGATCTATTGCTTGTGACGCCCCTGATTCAATCGTACACTAATCATGCACGCAAATGTGCACGATCAAGATCAGGGACTCACGGGAAGATATCACAACACAACTCTACAAATAAAATAAGTCATACAAGCATCATAATACAAGCCAGGGGCCTCGAGGGCTCGAATACAAGTGCTCGATCATAGACGAGTCAGCGGAAGCAACAATATTTGAGTACAGACATAAGTTAAACAAGTTGCCATAAGATGGCTAGCACAAACTGGGATACAGATCGAAAGAGGCGCATGCCTCCTGCCTGGGATCCTCCTAACTACTCCTGGTCGTCGTCAGCGGGCTGCACGTAGTAGTAGGCACCTCCGGTGTAGTAGGGGTCGTCGTCGACGGTGGCGTCTGGCTCCTGGACTCCAGCATCTGGTTGCGACAACCAGAAAGAAGGAAAGGGGAAAAGGGGGGAGAAAGCAACCGTGAGTACTCATCCAAAGTACTCGCAAGCAAGGAACTACACTACATATGCATGGGTATATGTGTAAGGAGGCCATATCAGTGGACTGAACTGCAGAATGCCAGAATAAGAGGGGGATAGCTAATCCTGTCGAAGACTACGCTTCTGGCAGCCTCCGTCTTGCAGCATGTAGAAGAGAGTAGATTGAAGTCCTCCAAGTAGCATCTCCAAGTAGCATCTCCAATAGCATCGCATAGCATAATCCTACCCGGCGATCCTCTCCTCGTCGCCCTGCGGAAAAGCGATCACCGGGTTGTCTGTGGAACTTGGAAGGGTGTGTTTTATTAAGTATCCGGTTCTAGTTGTCATAAGGTCAAGGTACAACTCCAAGTCGTCCTGTTACCGAAGATCACGGCTATTCGAATAGATTAACTTCCCTGCAGGGGTGCACCACATAACCCAACACGCTCGATCCCATTTGGCCGGACACACTTTCCTGGGTCATGCCCGGCCTCGGAAGATCAACACGTCGCAGCCCCACCTAGGCAAAACAGAGAGGCCAGCACGCCGGTCTAAACCTAAGCGCACAGGGGTCTGGGCCCATCGCCCATAGCACACCTGCACGTTGCGTGGGCGGCCGAAAGCAGACCTAGCCTAGTGGCGTTCCAGTCCAATTCGGCGCGCGCCGCTCCGTCGCTGACGTCTGAAGTGCTTCGGCTGATACCACGACGCCGGGATACCCACAACTACTCCCGTGTAGATGGTTAGTGCGTATAGGCTCGTAGCCGACTCAGATCAAATACCAAGATCTCGTTAAGCGTGTTAAGTATCCGCGAACGCCGAACAGGGCCAGGCCCACCTGTCTCCTAGGTGGTCTCAACCTGCCCTGTCGCTCCGCCACAAAGTAACAGTCGAGGGCCGTCGGGAACCCAGGCCCACCTCTACCGGGATGGAGCCACCTGTCCTTTCAGCCCCCTCGCCAGAATCACTTGCGGGTACTCAATGAGCTGACCCGACTTTAGTTACCATCTGTATAGTATGTATGTATGTATAGTATATACCCGTGATCACCTCCCAAGTGATCACGGCCCGATAGTATAGCAAGGCAGACTGACTAGAATGTAGGGCCAATGATGATAAACTAGCATCCTATACTAAGCATATAGGATTGCAGGTAAGGTATCAACAGATGTAGCGACAATGTCAGGCTATGCATCAGAATAGGATTAACGAAAGCAGTAACATGCTACACTACTCTAATGCAGGCAGTATAGAGTAGAATAGGCGATATCTGGTGATCAAGGGGGGGCTTGCCTGGTTGCTCTGGCAAGAGAGAGGGGTCGTCAACTCCGTAGTCGAACTGGTCAGCAGCAGCGTCGGTCTCGTAGTCTACCGGAGAGAAGAGGGGGAAGAAATAATGAATACAGAGCAAACAAAGCATCACAAAATATAACAAGGCAATACGCGGTGTTCGGTGTGCCCTAACGCGGTAGTAGGTGATACCGGTGAAGGGGGGAAAACATCCGGGAAAGTATTCCCGGTGTTTCGTGTTTTCGGGCAGAGGAGCCGGAGGGGGAAAGTTGCGAGTTCGATAGGTTAGGGGTGTGTGGCGGACGAACGGGTTGCGTATCCGGATTCGTCTCGTCGTTCTGAGCAACTTTCATGTTGAAAATATTTTAATCTGAGTTACGGATTAAAAGATATGATTTTTAAAAGATTTTAACAATTTTGGAATTTAATTATTTATTAATTAATTCGAAAAATGAATTTATGACGTCAGCATGATGTCATGCTGACGTCAGCAGTCAACAGGGTTGACTTGGTCAACCTGACAGGTGGGTCCCGTTCGTTAGTGACTGTTAACTAATTATCTTAGTTAAGTTTAATTAATAGTAGTTAATTAGGTTAATTAGTCATTAGGTTTAATTAATCAGGATTAATTAAATTAATTATTTACTTAACTAATTAATTATTTAATTAATTTTATTCATTATTATTTTTATTAATTATATTTATCTAAATTCCTTTTTCCTTTTTCTTTTTTTTTTAAACGTTCTGGGGGTGGGGCCCCCATGTCATAGGCAGGGGCCGGTCCAGTCAGCCTGGCTGACCGAGTCAACAGACCGGCCGGGCACCTAGGGCCCACGGTTCAGTGACCCAGGGGGTGGCCCCGTGTCGGCCACGTCGGCAGCCGGCATTGGGGGCTCCGGTGGGCGTCCGCGGCGGAGGGGGCGCCGGACTTCGCCGGAATCGTCGCCCGGCGGCCAAAAGGGGCCGCGGGTGGGTGCGTTCGAATGGGGAGAGGACGCCGCGTCCATTGGTGGCAAGGCCACGGCCGGACTCGGCCGGAAACGGCGCCGGCGAGCGGCGGAGGCGGCGGGGTGGTTCGGGTCTTCGTCGACAGCGCGCTACGGGGGCCGAGGGGGGGGTCGCGCGGCGCGCTGAGCACCACGGGCTCGGCCCCGTGACCATTTGGTCACCGGGGGGGGCGCCGGCGACGAGATCCACGACGCGGGGGGGCGTTCAGGTGCGGCGGCTCGCCGGGGCCGAGGCTCGGGCGAGGAGAAGGGAGAGGGAGGCCGGGGAGCACGTGGGGGGCGGCCGGAGCCGGCGACGGGGGGGGGGCGGTGGTGGCGCTCGGGAGGGGGACGAGGGGAGAGAGGGGATCCACGGGGGGGGGGGGGGGGAAGAGCTCACGGGGGGGGGGGGGCGCAGGGTCTCGGAGGCGTGCTCGGAGACGGTCGGGGGCGACCGGTGAGGAGGAGGGCGGGGAGGCGGCCGTCCGGCGTCGCGGATCCGGCGAGGTGGGGTGGGGGTCGGGGACGGCCCGAGGCGACGAGGGGCCTTGCGGCCCTGCGCGGCCGGTCGGGAAGGAGGGGACGAGGTGAGGTCGGGGCGGCGGATCGGTCGCCGGCGTCGGGGGGCGACGGGATCGGGCGGAGCCGATCCAGATCGGCGCGGGGAGGGAGGAGGAGGGGATCGGGGGGGGGGGGCGAATGGGTGCGGCTAGGGTTTGCCGACCGGGGGAGGGGGGGGATAAGGGAGTGAGGGGTGGGCCGGGCCAGGGGGGCTGGCCGACTGGGCCAGGTGGGCTTGGCCCAGTTGGGCCAGTGGGGTTTCCTTCCTTTTTTTGTATTGTTTTCTATTTTCTTTTTATTTATTTTCTTTTCTGTTTTTATTTATTTATAAACACTTAGGCATTTTATAAAATTGTGAACCTTACACCATAATTATCTTTGTAATATTTGGCAACCACCGAACATTTTTGTTTTAATTTTTGAAAACTTTTATTGTTTTCTTTTATTTAAATTTTGAATTTGTTTCGGTTCTGAACTATCGAGAGTTTATCACAGTAACCGTGGTGACGTGGCATCATTAGCGGGGAATCACTGTAGCTTAATTATCCGGGCGTCACAATTCTCCTCCACTACAAGAAATCTCGTCCCGAGATTTAGGATCGGTTATAAGGGGGAAGGGGTCTGGTTACGAAATTCTAACGATTCTTCTCGATCATAGTAGCTCTTCTCGAAGAGGTCGACCCATTACATTGATGTCTTCAGTCCTCTCCTTCAGGTCATCATGATGAAGTTTGTCGTCCTTTCTTCGGGGTTCCATCGTACTTACGAAAGGATAAAGGGTGGGTATTCCGAGAGAATGGACCTCTGCAGGTTTGACTATCTGGTCGATAACATCGGGGAGGGTGGCGGAAGTAACTCTCGAATTGAAACTTAAGGAAATATCAAGAGCAGAGTAAGGAGGTATCCTGGGAAGTTTCGAGCGGGCAGGCAATCGTTCGATGTCTGATATGTGGCGTGAAAGGGGTTCGAAGCCATGAGAATAAGTATTTGTCTGATACCAGATTGAAGGTGGCTCATGAATTACATACGAGGCCACGCGCGAGGAACAACCTTGGGTACAGGGGGGTACAGGAGAGTCAGGTTTCGATCCTGTGGAACTGCGGGTTATGGGCCCACCATGTGGATTAAAAGTAGGAAGGACAGTGACATCTTGCACGATCATGTAAGCAAGGCATGCCAGAGGATAGTCTGTCGGTTATGTCGGCAACAACATCGGTACCAAGGGCGAGGGACGAAGAGAACCATTTTCCTGCTCGTTGAACGAGGCGGGCCAATAGGCAAGGTTCTCGTCCATCGGTGGCTACCGAAATGTCATCAACAATAGTAACAGGGTCTTACTGACACGGTCGTACACCAAGGTGTTTACATAAGCAGAAGAATATTACTGCTTAGATCATATAGTCCTCAAGAAAGGTTAAACCAAACAATGGAAAGGACATATGATTATCAGATTAATCAGGCGATGTAAAGGAAAAATGTGTCTTAGTCACATAATTCAGGGATATATCCTTCCCAAGGATAAGCAGAGCATGGTATCCGTGGCAGGATATCATGTAGAAAACCCTTTAGGTAAGGGGAGAGAAATTTCATGACACTACCCATACAAAGGTGTTTGGATAATTGATAAGGAAAATTTAGCATTTGCTTTAAATGTTCTTGTTGAAAATCGGAGTATCACAGACATGCTTCGAGATAGCATTGACATGGTCTTCAAGCAAAGGTCGGACTTGGATATACAAAGGATTCACCAGGAACAACTTATAGAATAAGCATTACAATTTCCTTATGGAAGAATGGAAAACCTTGCTGGAAAGGAAACTTTAACACTAGGTCCTCCGACCAGGTGTGCTAGGCATGACATCACCTTACCGATATATAAGGACCAATGTTATAGCTCTTGGGAAAAATGTTCCAACCATCATATCTAATCGAGATTCAGATCCGATCGGTGTTAGGATACCTCAGACTCAGGATGCCTGAAAAAGGTGCAAAATAAATTGACGAGATGACCTTGTAAGATTCTCGGGAAATGCACTATGGGAATGAGTATCGACACAAGAGTTCATCATTTAAACCAAAGAGAGGTTGACGGGGTAGATGATGGAATCAGCGACAATCCTCGAGATTTCCAAAAAGGTGGACTTCCACAACTATGTGAACAAGGAGATAACATTTGTCAGATCAAATGATATAATGATGTATGCTCGAGGAAAACATACACAATTAACATTGGTTGAAAGGTGTGCCCGAATATGGGCTGGGTAGCACGATCAATGTTAGAATGGTGATTCAATAACCAATGGTCTAAGAATGAAATATTGACCATTAACTTCAAAGCAATAGGGCTGCTAGAAGTTTTGAATTCACGCATCATAGTTCATTTGTCGGTTTTCCGGTTAGAAACAACACGAGGACCAAGAGATGAATGTAGATGGCGGGATGTATAACTTGTAGCAAGAATTATTAAGAGGTGGTGATATTCCCACAACATTCTTGATATATAAGATGGTATTACTTCAAGGTAGGACATAAGACAAGCTGGGTAGCCAGGAACTCAAGGTACAGCCACAACACAAACAAGTTTGTGTTGGTAAGAAGGCAAGGAAATAGTCGATGACAACACAATTTACCAAGGGACAAGGATGGTATTTCCCATGAAGAATTCAATAGATATCTTCGAAGAGCATCAAAATGTTGATGTTGATCATGACACATTTGTCAAGAGAATTCATGCAGATGTAGTCAATCAGCGACGACATCAAGTCAAAGGAATGATGAAGCAAGAGGTTATTGGAACCACAGTTACGACACAAACTCGAACTCAAGCTTGTTGTTTAAGGTGAAAGGGTATGGCGAGGAAAATCGACGTAAGGTTAGTTCATCGTCGAAAATTGGTGCTCCAAGAATAAGGACCAGGTAGCACCGTTAGAATCGTCACGACAATGATATAGCCAAACAGGCTAGGAATGGCGTGATCGGGTAACAAACTCGTACTTATAGAAGCTTACTGAAGAGTTGTTGAACCGTAGAGCGGACTCGGTTCAGTTATCGGTGTCTTTGAGTGTTCAATAACTCAGAGCCCGCGAAAAATTGGAATCAGTGGGAAGGTAGCACTTGATGAAGAACTCATAAAAAGTTATGCAGTTCCATGATAATCTCGAGATACCAGGGGGGTAATACTCGACACAAGATCAAAGTAAAGGTTGGACTGGTGTATTGATCCATAGAAGACAATTGTTTTAACTTGTCCGAGAAATGAGATCAAAGAAGAACAATCATGGTCGGAACCACGGTTGCAAAAGGCCAGATCCTAGATATAAGATGAACTTATACCAAGGGAATAATTGATTTTAAAAGAAGCTTCGATGAGAAGATGTACATCGTGTCCATGGGCATGAACGCAAAGTTCAAGGTCGACTCCCACTTCTCCAAGGCACAACCTTTCATTCACTTCTCGCGCTCAATGAAGTTGTAGTTTTGAAATTTTATCTGGCAAAATACCGGAAAAGTACGACTCGTGAAAACTTTCGAGTTCACACCTATTAAGGAAGGCATAGGTTCAACCCATTGGGGCATCTTAGAATCATATACCAAATCTTCAGAAGTAATTAACTCAAGCTCAAAGGCAGAGCATGGTTGAGAAAGCAAAGGATACCATTTACCAAAGGCATTATGTATCAGAGGAAAGGCTCACAAGGTTATTGAATATGAAGGGCGTTGTCAGATAAAATCCAACAAAGGATCTGGTGGTCCACAAGGGATCTGACGTGAGCATCGGTACTCAACTACAGGAAGAAGAATGCAAGGAGATCAAATTATAGAAACAACTGACTAACTCAATTGTCAAATGCCAAGGAATTATGATTTCCAAATCAAGGGATCAGAAGCAATGCTCTGATTAGGGGTGGATAAGTTGAATAACCTTAGGGTACAATCGAAGACAATTCGATTGGTCGAGAACCAATTCCAGTTAAAAGAATGGCAGCTCAGCCGGAAAAGTAATTTATAAGGATCAATGATGATTGCGTGTATTCGCAAACATATTGAGTCAACAGACTCAAAATGATAATGACAAGGAATGTCAATATGACTACGAGACTTATGGGATTAACCATAATGCAAGCAAGCAAGAATTTCAAAAGCCAAGGCTCTAGAGGATTTTCGGAAGATCGAATTGTATTTTGAAGACTTTTGTGAAACACATGAACGACTGGGGATGAGCGGATACTCGACAAGTGCGAGAAATTATTCTTAGGGGTATTCAAGTGACAAGAACAGCAAGGCAGTAAGCTCAAGGGATTATCGAAATCACGACGAGTTTTTCAGGGTATCTTGTAATAACAAGACCACTGGGGATGAATGTAAGAATAACAAATGCAAGTAGTTATCCATAAGGGTTTGCGATAGAAGGTGAATTGCAAACGCGATGAACACAAGTTCTCGGGTTAACAGCGGAGAGTAACTTCAGGGTCTTCTGGTGCAGCAGACGATCATCAGTAATAAGGGGTTCTCCGGGTGAAAATGATAACGAGATCCTAATGTTAGATTTAGTAAGATTCATTTAACCCGAATAGTAGAGAGATCAGAGTCCCAGAGTATAGGTCGAGGAGTAAAAGATCCTACTACCACCCAATGGCGACGTGGGCCTAGGGGCCGCACAGCCATGTTAGTAAAAGTTTTGTAAAGTCTAGACTCGACTTCGGCCAAGGAGTTGAGAAGGGGGATTCCTACAGGCAGTCGGCTCTGATACCAACTTGTGACGCCCCCGATTCAATCGTACACTAATCATGCACGCAAATGTGCACGATCAAGATCAGGGACTCACGGGAAGATATCACAACACAACTCTACAAATAAAATAAGTCATACAAGCATCATAATACAAGCCAGGGGCCTCGAGGGCTCGAATACAAGTGCTCGATCATAGACGAGTCAGCGGAAGTAACAATATCTGAGTACAGACATAAGTTAAACAAGTTGCCATAAGATGGCTAGCACAAACTGGGATACAGATCGAAAGAGGCGCATGCCTCCTGCCTGGGATCCTCCTAACTACTCCTGGTCGTCGTCAGCGGGCTGCACGTAGTAGTAGGCACCTCCGGTGTAGTAGGGGTCGTCGTCGACGGTGGCGTCTGGCTCCTGGACTCCAGCATCTGGTTGCGACAACCAGAAAGGAAGGAAAAGGGGAAAAGGGGGGAGAAAGCAACCGTGAGTACTCATCCAAAGTACTCGCAAGCAAGGAACTACACTACATATGCATGGGTATATGTGTAGGGAGGACATATCAGTGGACTGAACTACAGAATGCCAGAATAAGAGGGGGATAGCTAATCCTGTCGAAGACTACGCTTCTGGTAGCCCTCGTCTTGCAGCATGTAGAAGAGAGTAGATTGACGTCCTCCAAGTAGCATCTCCAAGTAGCATCTCCAATAGCATCGCATAGCATAATCCTACCCGGCAATCCTCTCCTTGTCGCCCTGCGGAAAAGCGATCACCGGGTTGTCTGTGGAACTTGGAAGGGTGTGTTTTATTAAGTACCCGGTTCTAGTTGTCATAAGGTCAAGGTACAACTCCAAGTCGTCCTGTTACCGAAGATCACAGCTATTCGAATAGATTAACTTCCCTGCAGGGGTGCACCACATAACCCAACACGCTCGATCCCATTTGGCCGGACACACTTTCCTGGGTCATGCCCGGCCTCGGAAGATCAACACGTCGCAGCCCCACCTAGGCAAAACAGAGAGGCCAGCACGCCGGTCTAATCCTAAGCGCGCAGGGGTCTGGGCCCATCGCCCTGAGCACACCTGCACGTTGCGTGGGCGGCCGAAAGCAGACCTAGCCTAGTGGCGTTCCACTCCAATTCGGCGCGCGCCGCTCCGTCGCTGACGTCTGAAGTGCTTCGGCTGATACCACGACGCCGGGATACCCATAACTACTCCCACGTAGATGGTTAGTGCGTATAGGCTCGTAGCCGACTCAGATCAAATACCAAGATCTCGTTAAGCGTGTTAAGTATTCACGAACGCCGAACAGGGCCAGGCCCACCTGTCTCCTAGGTGGTCTCAACCTGCCCTGTTGCTCCGCCACAAAGTAACAGTCGAGGGCCGTCGGGAACCCAGGCCCACCTCTACCGGGATGGAGCCACCTGTCCTTTCAGCCCCCTCGTCAGAATCACTTGCGGGTACTCAATGAGCTGACCCGACTTTAGTTACCATCTGTATAATATGTATGTATGTATAGTATATACCCGTGATCACCTCCCAAGTGATCACGGCCCGATAGTATAGCAAGGCAGACTGACTAGAATGTAGGGCCAATGATGATAAACTAGCATCCTATACTAAGCATATAGGATTGCAGGTAAGGTATCAACAGATGTAGCGACAATGTCAGGCTATGCATCAGAATAGGATTAACGAAAGCAGTAACATGCTACACTACTCTAATGCAAGCAGTATAGAGTAGAATAGGCGATATCTGGTGATCAAGGGGGGGGGCTTGCCTGGTTGCTCTGGCAAGAGAGAGGGGTCGTCAACTCCGTAGTCGAACTGGTCAGCAGCAGCGTCGGTCTCGTAGTCTACCGGAGAGAAGAGGGGGAAGAAATAATGAATACAGAGCAAACAAAGCATCACAAAATATAACAAGGCAATACGCGGTGTTCGGTGTGCCCTAACGCGGTAGTAGGTGATACCGGTGAAGGGGGGAAAACATCCGGGAAAGTATTCCCGGTGTTTCGTGTTTTCGGGCAGGGGAGCCGGAGGGGGAAAGTTGCGAGTTCGATAGGTTAGGGGTGTGTGGCGGACGAACGGGTTGCGTATCCGGATTCGTCTCGTCGTTCTGAGCAACTTTCATGTTGAAAATATTTTAATCTGAGTTACGGATTAAAAGATATGATTTTTAAAAGATTTTAACAATTTTGGAATTTAATTATTTATTTATTTAATTCGAAAAAATGTATTTATGACGTCAGCATGATGTCATGCTGACGTCAGCAGTCAACAGGGTTGACTTGGTCAACCTGACAGGTGGGTCCCGTTAGTTAGTGACTGTTAACTAATTATCTTAGTTAAGTTTAATTAATAGTAGTTAATTAGGTTAATTAGTCATTAGGTTTAATTAATCGGGATTAATTAAATTAATTATTTACTTAACTAATTAATTATTTAATTAATTTTATTCATTATTATTTTTATTAATTATATTTATCTAAATTCCTTTTTCCTTTTTCTTTTTTCTTTTTTTTATTAAACGTTCTGGGGGTGGGGCCCCCATGTCATAGGCAGGGGCCGGTCCAGTCAGCCTGGCTGACCGAGTCAACAGACCGGCCGGGCCCCTAGGGCCCACGGTTCAGTGACCCAGGGGGTGGCCCCGTGTCGGCCACGTCGGCAGCCGGCATTGGGGGCTCCGGTGGGCGTCCGCGGCGGAGGGGGCGCCGGACTTCGCCGGAATCGTCGCCCGGCGGCCAAAAGGGGCCGCGGGTGGGTGCGTTCGAATGGGGAGAGGACGCCGCGTCCATTGGTGGCAAGGCCACGGCCGGACTCGGCCGGAAACGGCGCCGGCGAGCGGCGGAGGCGGCGGGGTGGTTCGGGTCTTCGTCGACAGCGCGCTACGGGGGCCGAGGGGGGGTCGCGCGGCGCGCTGAGCACCACGGGCTCGGCCCCGTGACCATTTGGTCACCGGGGGGG
>NC_057807.1:410993350-410994316 GCF_018294505.1 Triticum aestivum
TGCGTATCCGGAATCGTCTCGTCGTTCTGAGCAACTTTCATGTTGAAAATATTTTAATCCGAGTTACGGATTAAAAGATATGATTTTCTAAAGATTTTATTAATTTCTGGAATTTAATTAATTAATTAATTAATTCGAAAAATGAATTTATGACGTCAGCATGATGTCATGCTGACGTCAGCAGTCAACAGGGTTGACTTGGTCAACCTGACAGGTGGGTCCCGTTCGTTAGTGACTGTTAACTAATTATCTTAGTTAAGTTTAATTAACAGTAGTTAATTAGGTTAATTAGTCATTAGGTTTAATTAATCAGGATTAATTAAATTAATTATTTACTTAACTAATTAATTATTTAATTAATTTTATTCATTATTATTTTTATTAATTATATTTATCTAAATTCCTTTTTCCTTTTTCTCTTTTTTTAAACGTTCTGGTGGTGGGGCCCCCATGTCATAGGCAGGGGCCGGTCCAGTCAGCCTGGCTGACCGAGTCAACAGACCGGCCGGGCCCCTAGGGCCCACGGTTCAGTGACCCAGGGGGTGGCCCCGTGTCGGCCACGTCGGCAGCCGGCATTGGGGGCTCCGGTGGGCGTCCGCGGCGGAGGGGGCGCCGGACTTCGCCGGAATCGTCGCCCGGCGGCCAAAAGGGGCCGCGGGTGGGTGCGTTCGAATGGGGAGAGGACGCCGCGTCCATTGGTGGCAAGGCCACGGCCGGACTCGGCCGGAAATGGCGCCGGCGAGCGTCGGAGGCGGCGGGGTGGTTCAGGTCTTCGTCGACAGCGCGCTACGGGGGCCGAGGGGGGGTCGCGCGGCGCGCTGAGCACCACGGGCTCGGCCCCGTGACCATTTGGTCACCGGGGGGGCGCCGGCGACGAGATCCACGACGCGGGGGCGTTCAGGTGCGGCGGCTCGCCGGGGCCGAGGCTCGGGCGAGGAGAAGGGAGAGGGAGGCCGGGGAGCACGT